>NW_027205049.1:600000-822289 GCF_024711535.1 Dipodomys merriami | reverse complement strand
AAAAAAAGTAATGTGAAATGGATGTGGAAGTGCATACCTGTAATTCCAGGAAACAGAAGCCTAGGCAGGAAAATAATCAAAGGTATATACAGGGAAACTTTAGCTCCAAAAGAACCCCCTCCCCAAATAAAGATATGATGTGAACGTGGTCTCTTTCAAATTATGAGATGTTTTTCCATTAAGCTTTTCAGAGTACAGTTGAGCACAGGAAACTGGTTGGGTCTTTGTCCATCCATGAAACAAGAAACACAGAGGGGTCTGAGGAAAGGTAAGTGTGGTCCTCTCCCATTCTCCAGCCTCCCTCATCCCAGGAGACAATCAGACACAGCGGGGAGCCAAGTCAAGCAGGAAGAAAACTCATTTATTAACAGAGAGCAGCCCTTTTTAAAGCCAAAAAAAGCAGGTGGCATGGCTGGGGAGGAAGAGGAACCAATCACTGTCAACCTCACACCCTATCATGCACCTAAGCTTTCACGGGCTGGTTAAGCACTGAACATAAGGTAAATTGGGCTCTGCCCACTCAACTCCCTCTCAGCGCCATCTTTGCTGCCCATGTGCTCTGCAGTAACTAACTACAGAAGGGGAAATTACAGTGAAGTGGACTACGGTTTAATTGTTTTGTAATGAGAAAAACGTATCTTATTTAAAGGTTCTTTTCTTTTCTTTTTCTTTCTTTTTTTTTTTTTGGGTCCGGTTGAGCCACAGTGCCACTTCCGGCTTTTTTCTTATATGGTGCTGAGGAATCGAACCCAGGGCTTTGAGCATGCAAGGCAAGTGCTCTACCATTGAGCCACCTTCCCAGCCCCTAAAGGTTATTTTCTGAGAAGAACTACCATGCATAATTCTTTTGCCTTTTTCTGAAACTAAGACATTTCTCCCCTCCCAACTAACCATCTTCCCACCTGGGTGCTGGAAAGGACAAGCACTCCCAAACTAGCTTAGCTGTGCCATCATGTCTTTCCATAACAACAATGCTTGATAAGAAATGTACTCATTACCTTTCTCAGGTAATTGTAACCTGTCTGTACGGTATTTTCACAATTAAAAAGAAAAAGCAGAAGTACAAACATGATTTATTCCTGAACAATCAAGCCTCCTGTAGCCTGTTTCACTCTTCCTATTTTGCTCCCAGATGCCCAGGAGACCCTGGTTTGAAGACATATTCTGTATTGTCAGGTGTGTGAGATAAATGACTTCCTTAGAAGAAAATGTGAATTTGAAGATTGAAATTGAGAAGGGAAATCAAACTCTTCCATCTTTTTTTACTAAGGACCAGAAAAAAATGATAATGTGTATACATGCTGAGAGTAAACAACTTTTGCCACCTGTGGTAATGAATTTAATTTTGATGCTGTTGTGAAATATATCTGACATGTGTCCTGACCCCTAATTCCTTATTTTCTGAGAGCACCACCTATTCAGAAATTCTGATTTGTGCTGTGAATATTTACTTCCTGTAAAATGTAGTTGATTGGATATTTTGATTTTGTGAAAGCTTGGTTTGTTTGATATTGTTCCCATTTAAATTATAAGCAAGTAAAAAATGAATTGATCCTGATTAAATGAAGTTCTTTCTGCCCATTTACTCTGGTACAGATTTCTCTGATTTAGGAAATCTACATTTTAAGTCATTCTGGATGCCTAACTAGGTCTGTGTATGTGGATGAGTCAATAAGAATTGCAGACTTTGCCACATTGATTTTGGAGCAAAAAATTTCAGCTGGTAACTAAGCAATGATTCAGAAGACAGTTGAGGCTGTCTTGTGTTCAGTTCCAAATCTCTTCTAAAACACCCCTCACTTCCCATGCAGGGGTTTCTTTTTCTATCTAAAAAGGTTTCTGGAGCTTCATCTTATGCTGGCATCCTAGTGTGCCAACATGAGGTGAGTCAAAGCAAGCAAGGCAGATGTGGCAGAGGCATTTTTTTGGTCACATTTGGGTCCTGAACTCTGGGACTGGACATTGTCCCTCAGCTCTTCAGTTCAAGTCTAAAACCGCTGATCTAAACAGCTGCATATATCAACTAGATTTAACAGACATGGCTTTTCTGTATGCCAAGAATGAGAAAATTTTGGCTGAAATCAGGAAAGCAACCTTATTCATAATAGCTCCACAAAAGTAAAATACCTAGGAATTAACTTAACCAAAGAAGTGAAGGAACTCTATGATGATAACTTTAAAAACCTGAAAAAGGAAATCAAAACAGAACACAGAAAGTGGCAAAAACTCCCATGCTCCTGGATTGGAAGGATCTACATCATGAAAATGGCAATATTTCCTAAGGCTATCTACAAATTCAATGCAATACCTATCAATATCCCAAATTCATTCTTCAAGGAATAGAAGAGACAATCCAAAAATTCATATGGAACAATAAAAGACCCTGGATAGCATAAAAGATCATTAACAGAAAGAAAAGTGCTGGAGGAATATCAATACCAAATTTCAAACTCTACTACAACACCATAGTAATCAAAACAACTTGGTAATGGCACAAGAACAGACCTCAGGACCAATGGAATAGAATTGACATCATCCTGATGTCAGAAGCCAGTTGTTTCACACATTTTCCTCTCCTGTGAAAGTCCTGAGTCTCAACCAAGAAGAGGAATTCATAGGCAACCCTATAACCATAGGAACAGGTTGTCATCCATGTCAGCAAAGTTATACCTGTCACCATATTTAGTAAAATACACAATACCTCCATGAAATAGAGACAAAATAAGGAGAAGAAATTCACTGAACACAAGATTCTCTATAAATATGTGTGACAATATAGATCGTATGTTTAAATTATGAATTCGTGACTATAGTGGACCACCTTGGCAATCAATGTCAGATCCTGGTAATGGCTTAGCTCATTAGTTGCTCACAGGTTAGTGTGTTCACCTGGGCTTATAGGCCAATTGGTCCTACTAGGACCTGAGTTAAGATCCCAGCACTACCAACAAACGGATCGTCGAGTAAGAAGCCAAGTGTGAAACTTGTTTTCCTTTCCTCGGAATATCCTGGGTGATCTTGAGAATCCTGGCATGATGGAGAACATTTCTACAAATCTAGATGCTCTGTGATAGGATGTCATCAGTGTAATAAATTAAAGGGGTTTCATCTTAGTACAATCAATGGTAAATAAATAAATAAAACAAAAAATACAAGAACAACCACACAAAACATGTATGGACTGAATGAACATCTATAGGTAAGTATAAATCCTATCTTTACAATGTATCTAAATATTATGTTTCAGGGCTGGGGCTTGAATTCAAGACTAGTGAACAGGCCTAACTTTCTTCTTCTTCTTCTTTTTTTTTTTTTTTTGTCGGTCATGGGCCTTGAACTCTGGGCTTGGGCGCTGTCCCTCAGCTCTTCAGCTCAAGGCAAGCGCTCTACCACTTGAGCTACAGCGCCACTTCCGGTTTTCTAGTGGTTTATTGGAGATAGGAGTCTCACGGTCTTTCCTGCCCTGTCTGGCTTTGAACCGTGATTCTCAGATCTCAGCCTCCTGATTAGCTAGGATTACAGGTGTGAGCCACCGGTGCCTGGCTGTGAACAGGCCTAACTTTCTTATGTTCAAACACGGTGATCTTCCCCTTCATCCACTTTGCTGCAGATTTACCCAGATCCTGAGTTCAAATCCAAAGCCTGGAAGAATAAATAGCATGAATTGCAAGCCAGGGATCTAAATTTATTTTACTTTTCTCAATACAGCGCTTGAACTCAGGTTGTGGCAACTCTGCCTCAGCTTTGATCACCCTAGTCTGGGTTTCAGCCACTAGATCTACAGCTCCTCCTGGGATCCTAGACCCCCCGGTCTTGCAGGGAAAGCAATGCACAGAAAAAATATGGCCATTTAATGTTTACTTCCTTTGCATGGTGACCCTCATGGGTCTGAATGACACTGTTGCAAAGGGTACTTCACCTTGCATTGCTGAAGGCTGCTAGAATATCAGGGAAGCCATAGGCCTATGTGGCAACATAGGCCCTGATTTCGAATCCCTGTCCTGACACCAACCAATGGCAAGAGATAAAGAATATGGTTCCCATCGATAGGATTAACAACGGAATATTGTCAATGTCCCGGTTGAATGAATTGATCATGAATGATGCTCCTATAAAATTAGACAGCATCATTTCAGGAGGCTGATACATTGTATTTAATATTTATGAAGCATTGAAAGATTATTATTACTTAAAGGAACGCAATAATTTCAGGACACTAATTTCATTAATAGTTTAAGGATGAAAGCAATTAATTAATTACATTACATTAATTACATTAATTACATGGAGGCATAATTAATACCCAGGAATTGGAAGGAATGTAGTCTATATAACTGAATAATGTATAGACATCTCTGACATTCTATAAAGATATATATTTATTAGCGTACTGCCATCTGCATGTCAATCTTTTCTTATTTGGTCACCCCTGGGGCTTGATCTGAGGTCCTGGGAACAGCCTGTCAGCTCAATTTGACTTAGAATGGCATGCTAACACTCACCCATTCATGAATTGGGCCTTGTAGGCTTGTAGGTCTTGAGTTCAGATGCCAGCACTACCAAAAATGAATTGTGGAGTAAGAAGATGATGGTGACACATGTTTTCCTTTTTATGAAAGTCCTGTATGTCAGGTATGAAGTGGAATACATATGCAGACCTATATCCTGTGTAATCAAAGTAATCAATGTTTTATATTGCATAATAGTCAATAAAATAAATGGTCAATACATGAATAAAACAAAAAAATAAAATAATTACACTGAATACAATATGGAGTCAACATATGTATATAAATATAAATCATGTATGTAAATTGTATATGAATAGGAGGTTTTCTAGTGGTGGAGATCTATTTTAGGCATAAGGAACAGAACTGAATTTCTTGACTTTAAGGCGGCCAGCTTCCCATTCCCACACAATGCAACAGAGTTACCAAGACATTGAGTTTCAATCCCAGTCCTGGCAGAAAATTGGTACCTTTGCAGTATGTGACGCCCAATTCTTAGGCATTTCATTATGCCTCAATTTTATGAATGTGATTGTTTAACTGCTTAATAAAGAATTAACTAAAATCGATCAGTGTCCTTTAATATAATTGTGTATAATTTTATCCTGGAATCATTCAAGAACTGCCCATTCAATCATGACATACAACACATTCCATTGGTATTCATATGGATAGGAATGAGTTCCATAGGCTCTCCAGCCATTTGGAGGTGGCAGGACCAGGATTTCAACTGTGGGCTCCAGCTCCCACCACTTCAACCTGGGGATAGGGTACTCACAGGTCTGTCCAAGAATATCAGCAAGACCAATGATTAGACAGGTACCAGTGGCTCTCAGCAGTCCTCCTTAATACTTCCAAGGCTGTGATGGGAGGATCATGGTCAAAGTCATCCTAGTCAGAAAAGTCCATGAGAACTTTTACCAACTTCAGGGCCAACAAAGCCAGAAGCCCAAAGCTCCAGTGTGGAGGGTGAGCCTTGAGCAAAAGCACCGCACACACTGTGCCCAGATCCTTAGTTCAAGGTCCGGGTCTGGCAACAAACAGACATACACAACAATCTGTGCAGCTATCTGCCTAAAGCAGGTCACCCTCTTGTCTCCAACTGAATTGGACATTGTTCCCTGGGAAAAGGGCTGGGAGAGCCGCTGTCTTCTTGACTCCGCCCATGCTGCTTGCATCACAGAATTCTGGCCACACCTCCATTCTTTCATGGTTAATTCTGACCAATGGGATACAAGAATGGTGGCTACGCCCACATTCCATGCTGCCTAGTAGCACCCTGGGTTCCCTCTGTTAGTTTACAACACTACCAGCAATTGAGGAAGGTAGAGGTGGCTAAGTGGTGAGGAAGAGACTCAAGCAAATTTGAAGTATAGTAGGAAATTGAGATGCCTGCCCGCACCCCAGCTCCCTCCTCCCCTTCCCAAGTTGCAGGATTTTAAACCTCAGGCAATGGTGCACTGCCAACCTGGCCTAAAGCCCTGACCTGATCCCTGGCCCTGGTTCTCTGCTCTTGGCCCATGTCTTTCGCTGCCATTGCTGCTTGCCCCGCCTGGAGCAGCCTCCAGCAGCTTTTCCCAGCAACACAGGTGAGTGAGTGGCTTCCCCCAAATCAAAACTAACTGGGATCAGACACCCCTCCTTGGGCACCATGACCCCCTGCTTGTTTCCTCACCCTGGCTCTGAGGAGCCATCTTTCTTTCTTGGCCATTTCTGAAACAGAGACTCAATATATGCTCTGGTTGGGCTGGATCGAACTCTTCCTATCTGGGAAAGGTATGCTCCACCAGGCCTGGTCTTCTGAAGTTGGGATGGTAACCAAGTAGCGCCATGCTCAGTCATCGATTTAGATGGATTATCCCACGCTTTTAGTCCACAGCAGCCAATTCTTGACCACAGGTGAAGCTCTGGGTAGGGCCACAACCATCAGAACTCATTCTCCTCACAGGACAGTGTGAGGAAACAAGGGATTTATACAGAGGGAATCTCTGGAGCATGGCTTGGCATGGAGGGAGTGGCATTCAGAGAAGGTTCTCTGCAATTCTGTGAGCAAATGACAGGAAGATACCCACAAAGGGCTCAGGTGGGGCCAGTTATTAATCATGCCACAGCTGGGGATTTTGAAACAAACCATGGGTCTCTTTCATCGTTACCCTATCCCCATGAGGAAGGGGATCCTTCACTGTGTTGAATTTTGCATCTGGGGAAACCAAGGCACAGAGAAGTCATGTAACCTCCTTATGACTTCAACTTCACAGGAAGCTCGGCCTGACTTCACTACCATGCTCCCTAGGACAATGGGTGCTATTCAATCGGCTTCTTGTGGTAGGAAGTCCACTTCTTGTCAGTTGTGGGGCTTGAACCCTAGGCATGGGCGCTATTCCTGAGCTCCTCAGCAAAAGGCTAGTAGTCTACTACTTGAGCCCACAGCACCATTTCTAGTTTTCTGGTGGTTCTTTTGAAATAAGGGTCTCAGAGACGTTCCTGCGGGGGCTGGCTATGAACCATGATCCTCATATGTCAGCCTCCAGTGTAGTTAGGATTAGAGTTCTGAGCCACCGGCACCCAACCTAATTTTAATTCTGACTTTTCCCTCTCTCTTTCACAAAAACTGAATGGGTGCTGGAGGAGGGGGCCCAGCATCCCCATGTGGCTGGAATCCAAGGTGACCCTCTCATTCTGGAGGTGGGCTGTGGGTCAGGAGCTGTCTCACTCAGCCTGTTGAAACAGCTCCCTGAGGTAAGCTACACTGTGCCCTGGCTAGGTCATGAAATTTATTGTCCATCCAGCCTTACTGGACTTATTGTATTGTATTGCTTTCTACATCATTTTCTAGCACCTGGCCAAACTTAGGATACATAGTTATGGAATGAAAATGTAATGCCTTCTTAAGAAAGTCATTTAGGGCTCTGGGAATGTGGCTTCATGGTATGGTCATTGCTTAGCATTCATGAAACCCTGGATTCAATTCCTCAGTAACACAGAAAAAAGAAAAACACTAGAAGGAATGCTGGGCCACAAGTGGTAGAGTGCTAGCCTTGAGGGGAAAAAAAGGCTCAGGAATAATTCCCTACCACTGAGTTTAAGCCCCTGGACTGGCAAAAAAAATTAGTAAATGGAAAATAAAGAACCCATACTTGAAATATATAATTGCTCCTTCCATACTGACACCTGACAATAACCCCTAATTCATGTACTTTACTTATGTTAGGATACTGTGTTGAAAAAAGTTTTGTTCATTAAGTCACAGCAATTAATGCCAGGAATGGGCTTAATTTTCAGGTGAAGATTAATTCAGGAAATTCAAGGATTCCAGGATTTTGTGTCATCACTGCTAATCACAAAGTGAAAAGTAGTCTGTGTGATTTTGAAATCTTTTTGGTCAGTTTTGGCATCAAAAAGGCAGAGGCTAATTAATAGTTATGACAGAAAATAAGGAGTAACTCCGGATGGAAGGAAAAAATGATAGTAAATAAGGTATACCAGAAACTGTTCTGGAGAATCATTTTTGGTTATTGAAGAACTATTTGTCAACTAGGCTTTTCCTCATTTCCTTTAGCATTCTAAATCTCTTAGGCTAGTTCTTAATATCTGCGTGGTAAATGTATCTCCTTGTATGCTGTTCTTTCATATCTTATCTCCTTTGTTTTCTAATATTCTCATTCTTTCTATATTTCTCTATGAACATTTCCTGATACTAAATACACCTATACAGATATCACAGGATGCTAATGTAAGGGTCCTATAGTTCATGATTCATTAATGTAACAAAATGGAAAAGGAGGACATATTTACTGCAACCTCAAATTTTCTGAAAAGCTGCATTGCCATCATTTGGTTAAAATTTCCATTCTTTGTCTACACAGTGTCAGTAAGTGCACCTAAATGCAAATATGAAATGGGTGCTGGTGGTTTACACCTGTAATCCTAGCTACTCAGGAGGTTGAGACCAGAGGATTGTGGTTCAACGCAAGCCTTGTCAGGAAAGTCCATGAGATCCTAATCTTCAATTAACCACCAGAAACCAGGAAGTGGTGCTGTAGCTAAAGTGGTAGTGAGCTCAACTTGAACTGAAGAGCGGAGGGACAGTGCCCAGGATCAGAATTCAACCCTCAGAACCAACAAAAAAGGTGAAATATGATTTTAAGTTTCCCCAAAAGGAACGACAAGATCAATAATCTTCCCAAGCAAAAAAAAATAATTCCAAAATGATTCCATGCACCTATTTTGGTGAGTTGTTTTATGGAATCTGTGCTGGACATATTCTCTAAAAACAAATCGTTTAGGGATACAGGTGGACCCATTGCAACAATGAGATGTACAAGTCGTTATGTCAAAAAACAAACTTTGCAAATTTGGTGGGGGGAGGATGGAATGGGGGAAGAGGGAGAGTATGGGAAGGGATGGGAAGGGGAAAAAAAGAAGAGGCAACAATGCTTGATAAGAAATGTACACGATATCTTTCCCGTGTAATTGTAACTCCTCTGTATGGTATTCTCACAACAAAAAAGAGAAAAAAATGTCAAATATTAGCTTTACAATAAACACCTAATATTTCTTCTTTGAAGAGAGACGTCTATACAGTTGATGTCACTTGGCTTTCTTACTATCTTAGTTCGAATCCAAACATGGCAGGAGAGTTTGTCAAACTCTTATCTGTAATTACACAGCAAGTGGAGTTTTAGTTCAAGCAGTAGAGCTTTGGCGGCAGGTTAGCAGGAAACAACACTGTTCAGGGACAGGATCCAGCCTAGAAGTTCAAGCCCCATAACCAAAACAAACTAAAAAAACAAGCAAACAAAAAAACCCAGATATTTCATTGGGACCCTCCTTAAAGGAGTACTGGTCTGAGAAGAGGCTCCTTTTGCTGATCATAATCACTGGATGCTTTTGGGGAATCCTTATTGCTCTGAAAAATTCAGGACCAAACTAAAGGAATTGATAACTGAATCCTGAAACAAGAGAATCATCTCAGGGGTGAAAATACCATCTATAAGACACTTTAAAACCTCCATGTCTTTGTTTCTTAGCAGTAGAACGGTTTTGGGGGGGGGGATCCAGTCTTGGGCCTGGACTCTGGGCCTGAGCGCTGTCCCTCAGCTCTTCAACTCAAGGCTAGCGCTCTACAACTTGAGCCACAGCACCACTTCTGGCTTATTTTTTGCTTATGTAGTGCTGACGAATCAAACCTGGGCCTCATCCATGCAAGGCAAGCGCTCTACCACTGAGGCAACTTCCCAGTCCCTGCAGTAGAACATGTTTTAAACAACGTTATTTCCTTTTGTTCTATGCTGGCCTTCAAATGGCACATTATTTCTTTTTGTAATACTCTCAACTAGGAGTTTACAGAAAAGTTATACATGAGTAAAAACACACACGAAAAAGTCAGGGACAGAGTTTCCTTCAAGCCTTGGGATTTTCTTGTACAGTAAAAAGGAAAGCACAATTTAACTTGAACTTTGTCAATCCTCTATGTTCCATTCCTCTCCTGGGATCAGTTTCCACATCCAGTAGCAGTTACTTCCAGGAACAATCTACAGTGCTGCCTGAGATATAATGAATGTTTTCTTGCTTCACCGAAATAACACAAGGACACCCTGCTCTGAGGATACACGTGTTTCAGAGAAAACTTAGTAAAGAGAAAATATGAAATTTATATTGCTTTTAAATACATTTTCCATAAGTATATTGAGTTCAAACTTTGTAAGTTCTCTAAGAATTAAGGCGAATTTTAAATGGGAAGAAGGTTCTCAGATCATTTTTTTGTGAGTGTATGTGCTGCGCATTATTTCCCAACTGTTCATGAGTTAACAGTAAGGAAACAATAGCAATAATAGGAGAAAGAGAAGTTTTGTGTTTAAGTATAAGGGTTCATAGAAGATTCTACAAATAAGACCACATTGAAAAAACAAAGCCCAGTCCAGTATGTAGATTTATGAGAGTGATATAGAGAAAGCATTACTCCTAGGTGGAACAGGAAGTATGAGGCCACTCCCTTTCTAAATCACGCTTGCTAATCTGGCAACTTTGTAGACAGTAGAATGGAAGCATAATTCTGTTTTCAATGCAAATCAGATATAAGAGCATGGACTTAATTGGAAAAAAAAAAGACCATCCTGAGAGAGCAGGGATTATACTAGCCATGAACTGGTGGATAAGATCACATTTATTTTCTTTCCTTTACTTATGTATTTTTTGTTAGTGATGGCCTTGGCACATGAACACTGGGTCTGGGAGCTGTCCTTCTGCTATTCAGCTCAAGGCTAATGCTCTATACTTGAGCCACAGTGCCACTTTCAGTTTTCTTGTAGTTAATTGGAAAAAGAGTCTCTGGGACTTTCTTGCCCAGCCTAGCTTTGAGCCCTATCCGAAGATCTCACTACCATCCAGCTTAGGATCACATTTCTAACACTGTACATACAGCATATATAATGTGCATGTTCATCTATCTTTATGTAAATTCTTACGTTAAAAATCTAGGCTACAGCTTAGCCTTTACACTCACAAAAATGTTTGTAATTTAAAAGTTGATACTACTGGAGAAATAAAACCTAAGAATGTAAAGGAGTCTGGGAAGTTCACTTTGCATCCAGCCTGGGCAGAACAGTCTTTGAGAAACTATAATTAACCAGCCAAAAGCTGGATTGGAAGCATGGCTCAAGTATTGGAATACCAGCCATGAGCAAGATTGCTGAATAAGACCTTGATGCTTTTGCATACATACATACAATCATACACATATATACAGAGACACTTATATATGCACACACAAACCCACATATGAAGCAACTCTCAGAATATGTGGAAAAGTTAGAAAACAATAGAAAATATGTCCTGAGTAATTTTGGAATCAAGTGATAATTTTTTAATGTTAGAAAGTCCTCAAGTGAACCTTCTTCAAAAAAGTTTAAGAATATTACATCGATAGGGACCAAAGATAGTAAGAGAGTCAAGTAATCATTATTAATGGGATCAGGTCCATGGAGGAATGAATCAGAGACTCCTGCAGGTGCATCTGAAAATGTTCATATTCTGTGTCAAATGTTATAACATCTTTGAAAAGAGTATATGAACACTCTGAGCAGTATAGTGGATAATATTACTGGAGAAGTTCAGAATTGCTAGTCTGTATCTAGATTAAATAAACCAAGAAACTGTGGAGGGGCAATGTGATACAAGGCTAGAATTCTAGCACTCAGACTAAGACAGGAGATTAAATAGTGGAATTACACAGTGATACCTTCCCTGGACCAGGTAGTATAATTTTGTCTTAATAAAACAAACCAAACAAGAAAGGAATACGCAGTTGGAAGTTTGGGCTAATTTTGTCATTATGTTTTGAGAAGTTGTTTCCTATTGAAATGCAACTCATATATAATCCTCAGTTGTGTTTTAAATGTTCTCTTCATTACAGAACATTCTTAGATGCAAAATGGCTCATGATTCCCATCCAAAATTGGAAAAAGTAAGTAATCATCATTCTCATAGATTCCAAGGAAAGGATGAAGGATTACAAAAGTTTAAGCCTGGAGAAATAGCAAAGTTAATCTACTGTAGGACTATGTAGATCTTGCTAAATTAGAGTTTAGATTTAAAATAAACATTTTGGTTTTGTTTGTAATTTCATATTCTATAGGATACTACAAAATTATTTTTAAGTAGAGGCTTTAATTGATAAATTTACAAATGTTTCTTGCAATCTATTTGCCTAGAATATTCTTTCATGAGAGTTAGAACTCAGTTAATAGATAATACCAACACTTCATGTATAAAATGATAATGTGAATAATGTACACAGAGTTGGCAAAAATGGATGATATTAATTTATAAATTTAGAAAAAGGGCGATTTTTTGAGGCTTTGGTATAACATGGTATGAAGAGAATAATTGTGTGACATCTTTCTTCTACCTGTATGTAACACAGGTAGCAATTTCCTTAATTATGTGCCTCTGTATACAGTGAGAAATCTGCTAGGTTTGGGATTTGTTTTTATTGTTGTTTTTGTTTTATTAGTTTGTCCTAGGGCTTGAACTCGGGGACTGGACACTGCCTCTGAGCCTCTTTATGCTAAAGGCCCATGTCCTACCACTTCAACCTCAGCTCACTTGTGTCTGGTTTTTGTTGAGAAGCTTATTGGAGATAAGAATCTAGAGAACCTTCCTGCCTGGGTGGGCTTTTGTCAACGTCTAGTGCGTTGGGGTCCCTGGGTAAGGGTAAGAAAATCACCAGGACACAGGGGATGCAGAGTGCAAACAGAAATTGGCACTGCATGCTGTGCTTTATTGTTAGTGCTATTTAATGACAAGCAAGCATGATCTTTGCCAAGATTTGGTCAGAAGACATTGACACAAAAATTTCAACAGCTACATTTTTACTTGACCTATGAGACAATGTCTTGATATATTATTATCTAAACTATTTTAGATCATGTTCAAACCAATCAGGAAAATGCTTGACCAGCTGTTCATCTATGATTAGGCAATCAGAAGAGCTACTTCCTCAGCTGCCAGGAGTCTGTGACATGTGTTTTGAGATAGGGAGAGAGAACATTTTCCCTTCTAGTCCGGCATGCCAAGAGCTTTCCTAATACTCAAACACAGTCCTCAGATAATCCTGAGGCGGGAGTCTGCATCATTTTGCCCTTTCAACATAGACCCTGAGACTTCACAATTTCCTTCTTTTTTCTTTTGTTTTAAAAGTAAAACTTTCCACAGAGTGATCATAGACGCTTGCATTGGTTTCATAAAAATCAAATATAACAGTACAAGTGCAAACAAAATAATAACAACCATAATTTCCACACCACTAGCAGTATGTGAAATGCTTTGTAGTATTTCTTTTGGATCCAAACCTTCCAATTGTTTAATAAATGCATCAGCAATATTAGAAGCATCATCATTTGTAAATTGTTTACCAAAAATATCATGTACATCAAATTGTAACTGAGCAATCAATTGAGCAGCAGTAGAATTTCCAGATAAATATTGCTGTATTACATTCTATTCATATAAAGATTTATTATATTTTACATTAGTTATGCAAAAGGTAGTAAAATTCCAATCACATTTTAACAATAACTGTTTTTTCACAACCAATATCATGTTTCCTATACATCCCACTGTCTGTTTAAGAATATTAATCTGTGCTTGTAATAGAGCATAATTTTCTACCTGTGAGAACCACAATTCATGTGAATCCCGATGCTATTCTTCCACAAAGTGCTAATTTGTAAGGAAGTGTGTAGGGCAATTCCAGACACCGCAGCAACAGTGGTAATAGCAATTAAGCTTAAGATCACAGCTACAATGGCTCCAATCATACGCTTTGTACGTTTTAGTAGTTTGGTAAAAAATTCAATAACAACACTATCCAAAGGATTTGGGGACCATTCTCTTCCTAATTTAACAGGTAGCCAAATATGAGTTCTTTGTTGTAATATCATAGTACTATACTGTCATTAAAATTAAGAGAGGAATTAATGCAAGAACACAGGCGACAATTAAAACAAGAAATAGTAGGAGAAAATGTAAAATTTCCCACTAAAAATGCATAAGGCAGAGCTACACAAGCAGTTGCATCATAAGATTTGTACAAAGTAAAATTATAAGTGGATGCAGAGTTCGCCGTCCCTGAAAACGATCCATTTGATAGCATCACAGGATTCAGCGCCGCTGCGTCCTTCCAAAGATGAGTCTGAACAGCAGTGGGTGCAGCCATGAAAGCCCATAGTGCATCTGCAATGCCTCCATCTCCCCAGGCCATCAATCGAACTCCAGTAAGCAATCCATTAATGGCTTCCGGCATCCTAGTAACATTTGATAAATCACATCTGGTAATATTCCATTCTGAACATGTGTTAATAAACTGTCCAAAAGGTACTCAATTAATAAAATTATTGAACATTTTTCCAAATGTTCCTCTACACTCTTGCCACACAAAAGGCTGATATTTTAAATCAATATAAGTAAAATCAGGGCACATGGGTAAGGATAACTCGCCATCAGTGACACTTTCCCAGCTACTATTAATGGCCAAGTAGTTAATTGCTGCAGCTGTGTTTTAGAATTGGAAGTGCGTTTCCCAGGTAAAACCCAATGTTGCCAATTCATTATTAACATGGAGAAGGCCCCAGACAAAGAGGCAAGGAATGAGTATAGTAAGTAAAATTTAAAAAAGGTACCATCATCTTTATTGCAAAATGTGAAATTATTCCAAGGAGGAGATAAAACAACAGGAACAGTATAGACGGTTATATACATGTCTCCCCAGACAACAGGTTCCAATAAAGGAGGGTTAGGAACAAAGTCCCAATAACTTACATTAGCATTAGCATGGACAGAGTTTACAATAAGCAGGGCACACATGGCCAGGAACAAGTTCTCAGCCTTGACACGTTTACCATTGCATTGTAATATCTTTTGTCCTTCTCCAGTCAACTTTTTAACCTGCCCCCAGGTGGGCAGTGGGGATTTCTTTTTCCTCAACTGGTGGCCGATTCCTTGCAGGATATGGGGCTGTCCTCACTGGGCCACGTCTGTATCCATCAGGCAGGAAGCTAGTATTGTTTGCCATCCTGTGTAGACACAAAGCCCTATCCTTGCCCCTTATGTAATAATGTTCCTAGTTGCCATTCTGCATCCAATGCAATCTTAATCCATACGGGAGCATTTAAATAAGGTTTTTCTGATATTTGTTCAAAATGGCGCTCAGCTCTAGTTAAAATATCTCCTTGTGGTTAGTTTAAAAAATTAAGAACATAAAGGGCTTGATGTAAAATTATTTTAAGATTTTGCATGGAATACTACAAAATATCCATACTTTCATCCAACCTTTTCCTCCTTTTTAATTTTTTTCATTTGTTGTTTTAGTGTGCCATGAACTCATTCAATAATGGCTTGTCCTTGGGGGTTATATTCTATCCCTGTAATATGTACCACATCATAAAGTTCACAAAATCTTTTAAATCTGATAATTTTATAGGCTGGTCCATTGTCAGTCTTCATTTTAGCAGGCACTCCCATAATGGCAAAATCTTCCAATAAGTGTTCTATTACATGGTTAACAGTTTCTCCCATAAGGGCAGAAGCCCAAACAAATTTGGAATACGTATCTATTGTAACATGTACAAAGGAAAAACAGCCAAAGGCTTATACATGGATTATATCCATTTGCCAGAGCTCGTTAGGTTGTAATCCTCGAGGATTTACTCCAGCAGGTATAACTCTCAAAGCATTGGTCTGCAGATAGGACACCTTTTTATAATTTGTTTACATTGAGAATAAGGTATTTTATAAAGCCTATGTAAATGGCTAGCATTTGTATGTAAATGAGCATGACCCTGTTTAGCAGAACAAAACTAATTTATCAACCTGATTATTGCCATATACAAGGTACCCAGGTACCGAAGAGTGAGCTCTAATGTGAGTTACAAACACTTTGTCATTACGTTGTTGCAGTGATGCTTGTAATTGTTTAAATAATTGGTTTAGCTGGGGTTTAGATGAATGTGTAACTGCAGTGACTATATTAGTCACAATTCCTACAGCATAGGCAGAATCAGTAACAATATTAACATCTCCCACAAAATCTTGTAACACCTTAATAATAGCAAAAAGTTCATTTTGTTGAACTGATGCTTAAGTAGTTGTTTGTACCCAATATTTATTTGTTGTCCAATAGCACTTTTTGTTTTGGGCCATCTGTAAAAACAGTAAGAGCAGTTGAAATAGGGGCCTTGGTAATTATATTATTAATGATAAGTTGTTGTTTACCCAAGCAATCCCACAATCTACCTTTGGGAAAAATGATAGGAAAATTGCCCAGTAAAATTTACTAATGCTATTTGTAGCACTTCAGACAGGTTTAACAAATATTTTACTTGGTCTTTTGGCAAAGGAAAGATAATTTCAAATAAATCATGCACCGATAGGATAAATACCCGTTGCCTGGCCTGTTGAATAATAATTGCCAACTGTTGTTCATAAGTCATAATATTTTTTGTAAATCTATGCCGTGTATAAATCCATTCTAATGGTAGCTCATTTTGTCTTATAATTCCTGTTGGGTATTTCCATGTATCTAAAATATATAAATTTATGAGTTGAATTAGCATTACTCGATGTAAAAACAGTTTTCTATTCTCTGTTCTACAAATTGTATTTCTCTTTCAGCTTCCTTAGTTAGAGTTCTTTTGCTATGTCAATCAGGCTCCCTTTGTAACAATGAAACAAATTATGTAATAGATAAGTAGGAATTCCTAAGGCCAGTTGCATGCAAATAATATCTCCTAGTAACTTTTGAAAATCATTTAACGTATGTAATTGATCACGTCGTAAAGATATTTTTTGAGTTGTCACTGTTTGTCTACAAACAACATATCCTAAATATTTTACCACCGTATTTTTTTGTATTTTTTCAGGTGCTATTATTAATCCAAAATCTTTAAATATAGAGTGTAAACATTGTAACACCATTTCTAATTCTGTTATTTGGTCCTCCAAACAAAATATCATCCATATAATGAAAAATATAAATGTGAGGCCATTTTTGTCTAACAGGTTTTAAGGCCTTATCAACATATATCTGACACATAGTTGGAGAATTCATCATTCCTTGGGGCAACACCTTCCATTGGAAGCGCTGATGAGGGGCTTGATGATTTATTTGTGGTAAAGAAAAGGCAAATCTTTTACAATCTTTTACATGTACAGAAATGGTAAAAAAAAAAAAAAAGTAATCTTGTAAATCTATTACTATTATTGGCCAATATTTAGGTAGCATCGCAGGAGATGGTATACCAGGTTGTAAAGCCCCCATAGGGTACATGGATGCCTTACCTCCTCGTAAATCAGTCCGCAATCTTCATTTCCCTGACTTCTTTTTAATAACAAATATTGGAGAATTCCATGGTGACATAGACGGCTCAGACATAGACGGCTCAATATGTCCTTTGGTTAACTGTTCTTCAACTAACTGATGAGCTGTTTCTAATTTTTCCTTAGATCTAGGACATTGTTCAATCCAAAGAAGTTCCTCAAATTTCCATAATATCTTTATGGGCTCCATCTAAAAATGTTAAAATTGAATATGATCTCCCCATTGTTCCAGTACATCTCTACCAATTATGTTAACTGGAACTTCCATAATATAAGTTTTAAGGACAGCTGTCTGTCTGTCTTCTGAAGTAATAGTAACATACGACACTGTTTGTCCTTTAAAATTTACAGGAGTATTGCTAACTCCTTTAATATTACAGGGGATTATTTTATATAATAAATGATTAGGCCATTCATGAGTTTTAATAATTGTAATATCTGAGCCAGTATCTATTAGTCCTGTCAATATATTTTCCTGAATATTAATCTTAATCTTAGGCTGCATTTTAGTAATATGAGTAGTCCAAAACACATTTTGTTGGTTAGTACTTCCAAATCCCCCAATGTGGAGTGTAAATGACTTTCCAGTAGATATATATGATAACAACAAGATTTGAGCAATTCATTCTCCCCTTTTAAAGGAAATATGTGCAGCAGCTGACATTAAAAATTTTATTTCCCCAATATAGTCAGCATCAATAATTCCTAAATATACTAAAACTCCTTTTGCATTAAGACTGGATCTACCGGCCAATAGGCCAAATGTTCCTTCAGGTAAAGGCCCATAAATTCCAGTAGGATTTTTTTTGTGGCTTATCACCACCTTTCAATATAAAAATCTTTTAAGGCTGGTATGTCCACTGCGGTGCTGTGGGCTGTGGCAGGAAAAAGGGAAAAGATGTTTGGCTGCCCTCGATTATTAATCCTGGGCCCTGGGGCCGTCCCGATGGAGACTTTCCCTGCATAGGGTAAGCATCTTTTATAGGAATTCCTTTATTGTCTATTTTTGATCAATAATCCCTTGCCCAGTGCTTCCCTTTTTTACATTTATGGCAAATTCCCGGTCCTCTCTTGTTAAGGTCAGTAGCCTTTTTGACCATATCCAAAACACTTTAGATTAGAGGGTTTTGTTTGCAAGCATGCCAGGTTAGTGGCCATAGATTCAGCAAATACCTGCATACACCTGGATTCAGATGTAATGTCTTTGCAGTCCCTTAAATATGTATTCACATCCCCAGATTCTTTAATACGCAATTGGGCCCGTCTACAGTCCTCATTAGCATTCTCATAAGCCAACATGTGCAGCAGTTGTTGCCCTGCAGCCTCTACCACAACAGTACATTCCAAGGTCATTGTCAATAGTGATAAAAATTCAACATAGGGTTGATTAGGTTTTTGAATTTCTTTAGTCCAAGAGCCATAATGCTCTCCCACTGGTCGAATTCTTTCCCATGCCTCAATACCTATGTCTCTTAACTCCTCATGGATCTCTTCAGGAGAGTTCACTTACATATGAGCATCCGCATATTGTTCTGTTCCACTTAACATGGGAAAGGTTATGATCTGCAGGTGTGGATTACTGCTCTGTGCATTTTGTTTAGCCCTTTTTGTACATAACTCAGTAAACCACATTTGCCATTTTAGGTATTTCGGTTTCTTGAGCAAGGCACTACAAAGCATCTTCCAATCCTCAGGAGCAAAATTATTGTAATGACAGGCAAGCCCATTAAGCAATTCCTTAACATAATGAGACTGAGGACTGTTAGGTTTTTAAAAAGAGGAAGCCGAGTAAGAACAGCACCACACACGTGGTATTCAGGTAAGGGGTAGTTTTATTCAGTAGACCTGCTGGGACCAGGCAAGGTTGGAACTCCACGTGGCTGGGAAAAGTCTAGGAAAGAGAGAGCTGGGAAAGAGAGAGGAAAGAGAGAGAAGAGAGAGAGCTAGAAAAGAGCAGCGAGAGAGCAGAGAGCTAGAAAAGAGCAGCAAGAGAACAGAGAGAGCTAGAAAACAACAGTGAGAGAGCACCTCTGGGTCTGGGCTAGGCATTATCTAGGGTATGGGTGGAGAAAGGTGTGGTCACATCAAATTCAGATGTGACCTCAGCGGATGCAGATGTGACCACTTCCAGGTGTCCCAGTTGCCTAGGTAACGCAGGTACTGGTTGGAGACTTTGCTGTGAGGAGGGTGGAGTCTGCTCACCATCCTGGAGCGGACCTTATATTCCAGCCTATTAATAATCATAAAATAGGGCGTGGATTCTCTCTGGCTACTTCCTGCTGACAAGGGGGCATCGACAATAGGGGTAAAAAGGCTGGAATTTGGTCCCCTCCCAGAGAAGGCAGTGAACAGCAGTGGTACCTTGGTGGCATGAGTCCTTAGATGAAGTCTGGAGAAGTCTGATGAGCATTGAGGGCTGGAAAAAAACACTGCAGAGCAAATAAATGGCAAGAGGAAGGACTTGGGGCTGAAAATGTAGAAATGTCCCTAGATACTTCTGACATCTGGCGGCTAGGTAGAGAAGTCAGGTGACAAAGGCAAGAATATAAATTCCTGTTTAGTTAATAGGTAGACAGGTATAGACATTGGATGGGCAGGCTTCTTACTTCCACTAACCTCCTGGCTCTGGTAAATTTTGAAAGGGCAGGCACAAAGTAGCTGATGTGACATCTCCTCTTACTCCTCTCCATGTTCCCTTGTTCCCCAGACTAGGTGCTCATTGATGGGATGGCTTGCCCCAGTTGGTATTCAAGGAGGCTTGAACACAAGGCCTGGACACGGTCCCTGAGCACTTCTGCTCAAGGCTAGTGCTCTACCACTTTGAGTTACAATAGCACTTCCAGTGTTTGGCTGCTTAGAGATAAGAGTCTTGAGCCATGCTTCCAGCCGGGCTCTTTGCAGGTTAGTTGGGAGATGGAGTCTTAGGGATTTTTCAGCCGGGGCTGACTTTGAACTGCAATCTATGCCACAAAAGCCCTTTATTATTTTCAATTAAAGCAACAAAGAGATCAAGTAGAATAAGTAGAACTGACCTGGTTCTTATCAAGAATTGACAGACAAATATTCTGAAATGACAAAACTCATTAGATGTGATGAGAATTTCAGCACAGATATGCCCAGTATTTTATAAGCATGTAGTCAGTAGAATACACAACACAAAACAAAAAAGGCAAAACTCAAAACGTAAAATTTTAACAACAATGTTTAAACATCTTTGCTAACAAAGCACATCACATACTTGGGCCTCAGTTACCAGGGCCTGTGAAGAGAGCAACTTGTTAGCAAGGCACCTTAGAATAAATGGATGGAGTAGTAAGTTTGGTGGAAGGTTAAGGGACAGATAGGGCCAAACCCTTAAGTCACCATGTGGCCAAGATGGTGAACTCAAGATGGCAAATTTCTGAAAACAAAATGCAAAGACACTCTGAACAAATAGACCAAGACTACAATTGGCTAGCCTTTGAAAGAGAACCTAGAGGGGGTCCTTGGGACCCAGCCTGCATCACACTCTTCAGGGCACAAGCCCAAATGTAGAAAAAAGACAGGGAGAGATAGGGAAAGTTGGACATGAATGGCAGAGAGAGAACAAAGAGAGCCCGAAAGAAAACAGACTTCTGACCATTTACCATTGCAGTAGCAAAAACTGTCTACATCTGAGAATGGCATAAAAATGAGCACTCTGGCTTTCCAGGGAGCGCAGGAGACATTTCAAAGGGGTTTCACGGCTCAAGCGTGATTCGCAGCACCCCATTAAATGAGTTGGAGAGTCAGTCTGGTGAGTGAAGGAGAGCTGATGAGGCGGAAGCGGCATCCCAACATTCCCCAGAGCCCTCTAGAGAGAGCAAGAGAACCATAGAGTAGCTTCACTCACCAGAGTAGAGAAGTGGTGTGGGCATGGATTATGAAGGCCAGCAATGGTATCAATGAGCTCTGTCCGCAGCAAACAGTTGGGTTCACAAAAGGCCATCAGAATTGTGGGTATTCCTCACAGCAAAAAGGGAAAAAACAAACAGAACAAGAAAAAATAGGGGAAAAAAAGAGAAATCCCAGCTATGCTGACTTTAAGCCATTTATCCAAGTCATGGCACCATTTATGTTAGGTTTTTAAAAAAAGGTAGCTGAGTAAGAACAGCACCACACATGTGGTATTCAGGTAAGGGGTAGGTTTATTCAGTAAACCTGCTGGGACCAGGCAAGGTTGGCACTCCACGCGGCTGGGGAAGGGCTAGGAAATAGAGAGCTGGGAAAGAGAGAGGAAAGAAAGAGAGGAAAGAGAGAGAAGAGAGAGAGTTAGAAAAGAGCAGCGAGAGAGCAGAGAGCTATAAAAGAGCTGGGAGAGAGCAGAGAGCTAGAAAAGAGCAGCAAGAGAGCACAGAGAGCTAGAAAAGAGCAGCAAGAGAGAAACTCTGGGCCTGGGTTAGGCCTTATCTAGGGTATGGGCAGAGAAAGGTGCGGCCACATCAAATTCAGATGTGACCTCAGCGGATGCAGATGTGACCTCTTCCAGGTGTCCCAGTTGCCTAGGTAACGCAGGTACTGGGTGAGACTTTGCTGTGAGGAGTGTGGAGTCTGCTGGCCATCCTGGAGTGGACCTTACACGGACCATATAACATCACTGCCTTCTTAAGTTTACCAATATCATCAACAGCAGCAACTTAATATCTGGCTGGTTGAGATATACCATTCATAGGGGGTGGTTGAATTACAGGATAAGAAAAAATAGGCATTTCATCATCAAAGTCACTGTCTGAGCCCTCTGTTTTGTGAGGGAATGATGCTGTAAAAATTGCTTTGGCCAGTGAATGAGCCGAAGGCTGCTTTACTTTCACTTTCTCAAGTTCTGCTTTCACTCTGCTAATTTCCAACCCCATATGTTGTAATTTTGATAATATCAATTCCATTTGCTCAGACATTTTGTTTACACTTTCCATTTGTTCCTTTTCAGCCTTTTTTACCTCTTGTTTTTTTTTTTTTTCTGTTAATTGCAATGCATTCTTATCTATTGCATCCTTACCCTCAGAGTCCAATTGTAAATCTACAATAAAAGGGGTGGCCTCTTTCTTTAAGTCTGCTATTAATCTTTCCTCATTCAAAGCTTTAAAAAGGGTATGTAAAATAGCCCAAATGTACCAAAATCTAATAGGAATCTTTTCCCCTTCTCGAACAGCTCTTTCTACGTTATTCTTTACTCGTTTCCAATTATCAACATCGAATGTTCCTTCATCGGTGAACCAAGGATTCCATTCCCTAACTACATTAATACACATTTCTATGTCAGAAGAAGAAATATTTAGACCATAAGCAGCAAGTAAATGTTTAAGCATAGACAAGTATGGAGTAGATTTAACTTGTCCCATCACCCTGTAATTAAAAGTACTTACCTGAATATCCCTTCCTGAATTCAACAATGAAGGGTCCCTGTTTGGATGCCAATTGTAATGTCTAGTGCCTTGGGGTCCCTGGGTAAGTGTAACGAAATCACCAGGACACAGGGGATGCAGAGTGCAAACAGAAATTGCCACTGCATGCTGTGCTTTATTGTTAGTGGGTATTTAAAGACAAGCAAGCATGATCTTTGCCAAGATTTGGTCAGAAGACATTGACACAAAAATTTCAACAGATACATTTTTACTTGACCTATGAGACAATGCCTTGGTATATTATTATTTTTTGGGGGGTCATGGGGCCTTAACTCTGGGCCTGGGTGCTGTCTCTCAGCTCTTCAGCTCAAGGCTAGATCTCTACCACTTGAGAGACATCATCACTTCTGGCTTTTCTCTTTTTGCTAATGTGGTGTTGAGGAATGGAACTCAGGTCCTCATGCATGCAAGGCAAGCGCTCTACCACTGGGCCACCTTCTCAGCCATGTCTTGGTATATTATTTATCTAAACTATTTTAGAGCAAGCTCAAACAACTTCTCCAATCGCAGGAAAATGCTTGACCAGCTGTTCAACTATGCTTAAGCAAGCAGAAGAGCTACTTCCTCAGCTCCCAGGAGTCTGTGACATGTGTTTTGAGATAGGGAGAGAGAACATTTTTCCTCTCTAGCCAGGCATACCAAGAGCTTTCCTAATACTTAAACACAGTCCTCAGATAATCCTGAGGCCGGAGCCTGCATCATTCTGCCCCTTCAACATAGACCCTGAGATTTCACAGGCTTTGAACTGTAATCTTCCAAGCTTAGCATCCTGATTATCTATGATAGTTAAAAAGTATAAATATAAATAATATTTGCAAGAATACCAGTGGAGGAAAAATGATGCAATCCAGTTTATAGTGGTGTTCTTTCCAGAACACGGAGGGCATCACATTAGCAGAGATGCAGTGTATTTTCACAATGGAGATAAGGAATTCTTGATGTGAATTAAGGGAATTTTGAGGTGCACCCTACAAATTAGAAACTGGTGGGCTAGGATGCCTTTATGGCATAAATCTTGTGAATGATGGTCATGAAATAATAGCTTAATCTGATAAACAACTGCTTACTCTTGAAAAATTAATTATAACATGCTTCATAGTTTTATCCCATATCAGAATGTGGCTCTTTTTCTGTTCACTTCTCAGTCTGTAACACCCCATTGGAAAATGCATCTATTGCAGAATTACATAACATGCAAACAGGTATATTTTGAATCTCTCAGGTATGGAATGTTCAGAATTTTAAAATGAGTAGTTATTAGTCATAAGAATTTTGAAGAACAAATACATTCTGTCCTCTTAACAACTTATTCACTTTTAAAAGTTATGGGTTTCCATAGAATTAATCTGTTTTCTGTGTTAGTATAAGAAAGTAGTAAATTTAATTTTTTTCAAAATATTGGCAAGTATATTGTAAAAAATTGTCTAGTTGGATATTCAAGTTGGTGACCCTCTGATAAAGAAGAGGTAATTAATTCAAATTAGATGCCAAATAATACTGATTTTTAAAAAGTTAGTATATAAAGAATAATATTTACTATACCAAAACAGTGAAATTTTATTTCATCAGCTTAATTTTTAAATTTAATTTTAATGTGAAAGTTATGTGCTCTGGGGTTACAGCCATTGTAAGGTACTGAATACATAACTTTTCAAACTTGCTATCCTCTATCTCATTTTTCTCACAAAAGTTGTAATGTTCATTTCCAACTTATTGTGTTGTGTGAATTGCTTTTGCATTGGTTTGCTCTTTGTCCTTTGCCTCGCCATTTTTTTGTTCCTGTTCCCTTCCCTAATTAACGAAAATGTATACACAATACACAGGGTACCAAAATGAAACACAGCAGGGGATAAACCATAGGGGAAAATCTCAAAGAAAATAGAAATCACATAGTACATCAAAAACAACAACCGCAAATTAATATCTCTCATTCCATATCTTGGAGTTCATTTTGCTCATCATCAGCTTATATGGACATATATACGAATAACAAAGCCACTGGAAATCAGTACTTTCATGGACACTATATCATGAAAACAACATGTTAACTCTTTTTGATGGTAAAGGTGGGATTATGATTGGTGAATTCACGATTCTGATAAATGAATTTCAAAAGAGCTTTAAAATTTATGACAGGTAAATTTTAATTGTTCAAACTTTTTAACAACTTAGCCTATTAAGGATATTTAAAATTGTCTGGGAAAATAGGCTTTCATGCAAAGAAATCCGTGGAGACATAGCTGGGAGGGAGCAATGTGGGTGAATATGGCTCATTTTCACACTAAACAAACAAGCCTCACAAACCTTGCTGTAAATCCTGTAGGTTCCCTTGAGAATTGTCCTTACCCAGGAAATATATTCTCACTGTGCGCAAACAAGGTTGTAGTGGAATTTAAATTCAAAGTTCTTAAAAAAGACATCAAAATTTGTGAATTGACATTTAATTACCAAACAGTAATTCTCTCATAAAGAAGGAAAGATGTAATTCAAAATCACTTGAATTTATTAAAAGTATGAGAAAAGAGTAGTGAAGAAAGATGAGAAAAACCATAGAGGACTGTTATCTCTCCAGTGGTGTAATGGGTTCTTGATCTTGTTTCTTCCATTCTATCTTCACCAGCTATGAAGTGTGGCTCAGGACTGGAGTAACCATTTCAGACAAAGAATACTCACAGAATGGGGGCTGGGAAAGTGGCTCAGTGGTAGAGCGCTTGCCTTGCATGCCTGAGGCCCTGGGTTCGATTCCTCAGCATCACAGAAGCAAAAAGAAAAAAGCCAGAAGTGGAGCTGTGGCTCAAATGGTAGAGCGCTAGCCTTGAGCTGAATAGCTGATGGACAGCGCCCAGGCCCAGAGTTTAGGCCCCACGACCGCCCCCCCCCAAAAAAAAGGAATACTCACAGAAGAAAATATTTGCAGTCGATATAGGTGATTTATAACCTTTGACAATCTATTCAAATCTGTTCAAAATTCTCCCCTACCCCAAACTGCCCTCTTTGGATATCTTTGTTTGTTTGCCCATGACTGCCCTTCATTAACTGCTTAAAATTTTGTGAGCTCATATACATACTTTCTAGAGATTGCTGTTTGGTTGTGATTTTTGTGTGTTTTTGTTTGTAGTTGTGTTTTTAACTGAATTTCAAAAGGTTGCGCAAGTGTGTTGCAATTAAATATGTCCACCTAATTGTCCAATGCTCCTGGATCAGAGGCACTCCTTCTATCATTCTCAACCAACCCTTTCTTCAAGATTTATTTTAGATTTACCACTTCCTTTATTACATTTGTACATTGAGTATTCTAGCTGTACTTGCCCCTTGTTCCGTTTTTCATTCATTTTATGTCTTTACTATTATTCCTTTCTGGTTTCAACTTCCTGATAGTCATTCTGTTAAACTGTCGGTTAATAGTTTGAAAGTTTTATATACATTCCATGGAGTTTCAATCCTGCATATACTTGAACTGATGTCAGCTTATATTTCCATAATTCATTCACATGCAATAACAATTTGTAAGACTGGAGACGTGAAGCACCTAGACATGATTTTATTCTCATCTTTTTGGAAGATTAATCTTTAGTCAACAAGAAAGTTTAAAAATCACTTAGAATTTATAGCTAACTACCAGTTTTTATAAATGGCTTTGTACATTGGTGTGTCATTATTTTATTTTACATGGGACGATATTTTCTACTACCTATAAGTTTTGGACAAAGAAGAAAACTAAAATTTATTACTGTAGAGGAATATGATAGAAATAGAAGACAAATTTTATGTTTGTCACATCTCGGATCAGTACCCATAATCAAGACAAAGTCATATTTCTTACTCTGTTAGAAAGATAGGGAAAATATGATAAGGCAACACATGATAAGGCAACTATTAGTAACTTTTTAAAATGTACATTCTTATGTGATGAAATTTAGTTTATTAGCTAATATTTGGGTTGGAATTATGGGAGGCTGATTGATTTAACACATTTCTGGAACAACGCAAATTGTGCAAGATACTATTTCTACACTTTAATGAATGGTTGAACTTATTTGGCATTAGTGCTGGGTAAATAAATCAACTCTATTGTAACTTGATTCCTACACTTGAAAAACTTTTAATGTCACTATCATCTACGTGTCAAGTGTTATTTTGGTGAATATGATTTTTAAAAGTTTATTTGAAAAGTTATATACTTTCAAGAGATTAAATGTAGGTTATCATTGGTTTGAGAATAACAACATTTTTAGACTACAGTACCAAGTTTTACTGAAGTACCAGTGTTTTGAAGTACTAAGGGTCTTCTCAATTAATGTTTTTCAAAATTATATTTGACCTCTAAGTCAAGTTTTCCTAGCCTTGGTAGAACAATTATGGATCTATCATTCCAGGAATTATTTTTTGTCCTAATTATGCTGGACTGAAATCTTTCATTCATCATTAGGAGAGGGGTATTAAAAATAATCTTGTGACATTTGTGATTTTGTTTACTCATATGGGCTTGTCATCTGTAAATTGAAAGTTTGAACTACAGTACTTTCTCTCATATTTTTGGATCTCATCTTTCATTTTAAGTTGCTTTACATTTCACAATTGCTTACTGCAAATTCCTGCAAGAAATTGGGGCACTGAAATATTATAGGAAGTGAAAAATTGAGATGGGTCTTCAATTACTTTCTGTTAGCAATTGTTCTGTTGTGGTTAGGGTATCAAAGGCAACTCTGCTTTAAAGTATTATTCCAATATCTCTACCTCAGTTTTTGGTAGAGTTAGACCTAAAACTTTACCATTTGTAAATTTACAGACTGGAGGCAAGAGGAAACACTTTGATTAAAACATTACCAATTTAAGGCCTAATATCGAGGAGAAACATATGGATTTCTCCAGGAGGTATGGAAATATTTGGTGAAAGAAAGTCAGTAGTGTAAGTTCCTGCCTGGTTGGATGGTAGACAGGCCAGGATATTAGGTAAACATGCATATGAACAATTTTTTCACATTCTTGGCTTTAGCTAGTTTTGAAATGATAAGTATAATAAATAATTATATTTTGATAAAATACCTTCTATTCTGAATAATTCGGTCTGCAGTGTTCATCTTTCTATGAACCCTTGTATCTAAGATTAGTTTTGTTCCAGTAAGACAATCTATGCTGTCAGGGTAAGATATTCTGGTTGGTCTGTTCCTACATGGAAGAAGGGTGAAGTGTAAGGAAGACATTTGTACCACTAAGACCTCATTTAGGAAATTTTAAGCTGCAGAAGTTTAGAAGTAGCTCTTAAGCAAGGCTTACTTTGAATCCATTAGCTCCACAAAGCTAAATCAGTTGATAAATAAGTACTTGAAAAGCCATCACCTTTGGACTTAGCTATAAAGGCTTCAAAGTATGATCAAATTTAAAATGAAAACGACAAAAAAGTCATTGACAAAAAATTGCAAATGTGAGCAATCGACCAAACAATATAAGATTTTTCCACTATACACAGAAATTTAGAGAAATAAGATCAATAGCATATTTAGGAACAATAAAGGTTCCTTGTTACAAATAGGCAACCAAGGATATATGCCTGTATAAAGATTGCATCATTAACTACTTAAATTAAGAGGATACTCCATGCTTCAGCAGCAGGTCTACCCAAATTACAACAATACAGAGGTTAACATGGCACTTGCACAAGGATGGTATGAAAATTTGTGAAGTATTCCATATTTTTCATTCTTCAAATGCAAGAAATGAAAAACAGTTATTAAAAGATGTTTAAAAAAATACAAGTGTAACAAAACCTGTAATTCATAGAATTACAGGTTAGTTTGACATCAGTGTATTAAATCTTCACCTTCGAAAGGCCCTTACATAGCATAACCTTTACAAAACTTGAAATTAGATAACATTATCTTTTTATCCCAAAGAAATAAAACAATATAAGGACCTCGGAAAAAAGGAATCTTAAACTTTTTCTATATAGAATGTTATCTGAAAGGACACATTTATTAATGAACCTATATATTATAAAACAATATAGACTGCAAAGTATTATATCTAGAAGACAATGAAATAGATAGTGAACTTTATAGAAACATAGATACTTTTTTTCAGACAAGCACCAGGAATTTCTTTAATTTCTATACTATTCATTTCAACAGATAAGATAAAATTTAAAAAAAATCGCAAACTCTGCAGAAATCATTATAGATGCACACAAACAACTCTTGAATACATTTTGACACCAAAGTCAGGCAATTCACGTGGAAGAATACCATGGAATCCATAAATTTTTAAATTAAGATATTACTGTTGTTTTGTATTATGAAAATATTTTGTAGGACCACAAAGGATGGACTGGCAATTTTGAAATTTATGAAACTTAACCAAACCATTACTACATAGGAGTACAATTTGTACAGCCTTCCACTACTTCAAAGAAGTAGTGATACATACTTATCCATTTGGCAATATCAGATGAGGTTTCTTCCAAGTTGTTTTTCAGACCCGGTTTGATATCATGATTCAAAAGAAGGAGGTACAGCATATCTTTGCTCTTTCAATTCCCAGCAATAAAATTCAAGGGGGTCAAGAGGCCTTTAGTTTGGGGATTGGTATCTGCGTCATGATGAAGGAAGACAGACGCCATTCTGGTATTATTCCACATATAAGCACTGTGCAGGGGTGCCAAGCCAATCAGAATTACAGCATGAATATCTGCCTTGAGCTACCAACTCATGGACAATGTCTAAATGTCCACTCTAGGCTTCCTGATGAAGAGGGGTATACTTACCTCATCTCTAGTATTCATATGAGTGGCCTTTTTGGAATATAGTCTCGGTACTGTAGTAAGCTGATTAATTTCGGCATCCCAAAGAAGAAATTTGCATGGATTATTCTCCATTATTTTCTGCAATTGATACCTTTCTCACGTTTTCATCTTGTTCCTTGTCTTCATCAGAATTTCCTAACCAGAGACTTTGAGTACCAGTGGAAATGAAGTGTCCATGTATTTACCCAATAGTTCACGTTGGTTGAACTGGTCAGAAAAATCCGGTGAATTTTCTGCATATGTTTTTCCACCATGATTTATTTTCTCTTTTTTCATTTTTACTATTTTAAATTATTCTAACTGGAGAGTAGTGAATTGATAGAGAGCAGAGAAAGATTTTCCTCCTTAATCAAATGCACAGACTGAAAATGAAGACCAGTGCTGTTTTCATATGCAGCTTATTCTAGAAAGGAGAAAATAGGAAACAATGCCTTCTATGTAAATGATTTGGGAAATACCAAGATATAGTGTAAGAGAACTTACTATTCAATATATGACCTTTAAGAGCTTTCTAATAGATTCATTATTTACTGGTAACCAACATTAGAAAAAAATGTATAGTGCAATAGTAAAATAGAAGTCCTTTGTATGACTACCTAAATTCTTGTTTTTTTAAAGACACTTGTTTTCATCTTAAAAAGTAGGCCTATCTATTTTCTTCAGGTGATTTTGATGATTGAAGATGCATAATGAGAAGTCAAAATGTATTAGTAGTCTTTTGATATCAATTAAATTTCATTTTTTTTCTTCTTGGAGACTATAATTATCAAAGCAATAGTTCAGAACCAGCAAGCAATAGTGCAGCATCATGCTTAAAGTGAAAGTGGATCACCAGTAAGTAATACTCTATACCATTTTCCACAAAGTTATGTCACACATACAATCTGCCTGCCTTCTCTAGCTGCTTTGATAGCCTGGACCTTTTCTTACATTGTGCAGGAAAAGTGTGATTCAATTGATTTCAGTCAGATCGGTTCCTAGAATTATCAAAGATTTAGATTCTTTATAAAAGAAAATTAGGTGTGGGGCCTGAACTCTGGGCTTGGGCACCATCTTTGAGCTCTTCAAATCAAGGCAAGTGCTCTACCACTTGAGCCACAGAACCACTTCTGCGGTTCTGTTTATGGGGTGCTGATTTGGGAAATGGCAGAGCAGAAAGTGAAATAATGCAACCAAAAATATAAAAGCAAAATAAATTAGGATAATTATGGAGCAACTTATTGTCTATGAGAATCATGAAAGACTGAGAGGAAGAGAGATCCAGATGTGCAATGACCTAGCTAGCCAAAAAATCCATGCTTCTGATCCATTTACAAAGTAAACAATTTTATTTTTTATTTGTTAAAAGAGATTGAAATAGAATTTATGTATTTACTTGAAATTAGTAAACACATTTTAGTAGCCTACATAAAGAGACATAGCTTTGAACAAATTACAAATAAGAATCTTAATCCTTGGACTGGGTTGGTGGCTCAGTGGTAGAATGCTTTTCTTGCAACTTACTATAGTGCGGAGACTACTTTCCAAAAAGGCCAGTCATATGAATACTGAGGATGAGGATGAGTATACCCCTCTTCATCGGGAAGTCTAGAGTGGACACTTAGACTTTGTCAATGAATTGGTAGCTCAAGGCAGATATTCACGCAAATACTGTGAATGTCTGGACACACCTGCACAGTGCTTATATGTGAAACATATTGCAAGAGTACACACACACAAACACACACATACATACACACACATATACACACATACACACACATCATCAGATATCTACTTATGTATTTTTTGTGTATGGTCTTAAGAAGAAATTTACATTACTAACTTGAATTTCTGACAGAACAATATAATCACTATACATCTTGCTTCTATACTCTCAATATTAAATTGCTATTTAAGTATGTGCAATAGATAAGTATAGGAAAAAGTAGGAGCCACACTGGTGGCTCATGTCTTTATTCCAAGCTAATCAAAAAGACGAAATCTGATGATTGTGGTTTGAAACCAGAGCAAGAAAAAAGTCCATTAGATTCTGGTTTGAAAGTAACCAGCAAAAGCTAGAAATGGAGCTGTGGTACAAGCAATAAAATGATAGCCTTGAGAAAACTAAAACAAAAAAAAAAAAAACAAATTCTAGGACAGAGATAGGCCCTGAGTTCAAGCTCTAGTATTAGTATTTAACTAATAAAGGAATGAATTAGTTAAATAATTACCTAAAATAAATTAAGTGGTCACAGGTGGAGGGGCAGATAAAATGTTACTACCATGGAGACTGGATTATGTATTATTTTGTAATAAGGCAAATTATCATTTGTCCTAATCACTAATATTTTTTTGAACTTTTTTCTACAATAAACCCTGAATTTGGCATGTTTGTATATGTGTGTGTACGTGCACACACATGTGTGTTTATGTGTGTGTGTTTGCTGTTGCAATATTGCTTGCCAATATGAACAGGGTGAGGCTGAAAAGAGCTGTGTGCAATGTTTTTTATTTATCAGTGTTCTGTCCTGTCATTTCAATAAATTTTATTTGTTAAATAATAAAATCATCATAATCAAAGCATTTACAACATAAGTTAGATGAAAGAGATCATTTTCATTTATTAGTATTTGTTAGGTAAAAAGATACACATATAATTAGGTAGTAAGTTATTGATGTAAGATGACTGTCAGTACAAAATATGTATTTGACTTCTTAAATTGGTTATATTTTTAAGAAATATTCATGGAGTGATTTTGACTGACTTGACCAAATAGGTATAACTCTCTGGTTATTTCTGTGAAACTCAACGTGGATAAACTCTTTCCGTATTTCAGTTGAAAATAACTTTCTTTGTAAGATCTTATCTATTCACACTAAGATAATAAACCCCGTATTTTTAAGGTTTGAATATCCCATCATAATCACTGAAAATCAGTAGCTATACTTGTTAGATATATATTTAAAAAAAAAAAACAAAAACATGTGTCATCTCCAGATTGTGGATGCATTTGAAGTTGTTTTGTACATACAAAGCTTTCTTCATTAATAATTCTTTTGTGGGAGTAACTATCACAACTTTAACAAATAAGGCTTTTCGAATATCTTTTCCAATATAAATAAAACCCCAGAGAGAGTTTTGCAATTTCAGAAAAACATTTACATATTTTAGTAATATTTTAGTTCTTTGATTATACAACTAAAGGCATTTCTGAAATAAATATTGTTAAGATCTGAAAATGTAAGTGGCTATATAGGCTTTTTATGCATCATTTTACGAAAAGCCAGTTTTTATGAAACTAAAAGAAATAGAATAAAAGAATGTAAGTGAATTGGGTAACTTAATTATTAGTATAATTTTGCTTTCTATTAGCACAGTCCTTTGAATGTACATGATGCAGTTAAATTATTTTTGTGTCACTGTGCTTCAGTTATTTTTAGAATCTTTGTAGTTATGAGTGAATTTGTAGTATAAATAAAGGTCTTTTAATATGATTGAGATTAATCTTGTGTTTTGTGTTCTACTCCCATGAAAATGAGTTATTTTCATTGAATCTTCAGTATCATAAGAAATTTTGAAAAAATTTGGTAGTATCGATATCTTTATTTGGGGGGGGAGGGGTCCGGTATTGGGGCCTGAACTCTGGGCAATGTCCCTCAGCTCTTTAGCTCAAGGCTAGCACTCTACCACTTGAGCCACAGCGTCACTTCCAGCTTTTTTCTTTTTGCTTGTGTGGTGCTAAGGAATCGAACCCAGGGCTTCATGCATATAAGGCAAGCGCTCTACCAATAAGCCACCTTCCAAGCCCTTCATTTCTTTTTAAACCAATAGTATTCGCAAGTTGGAGAGTCTTTAATTCATACTTAGGTCTTGGTGTCTATGACTTTTTATCCTCTCATTCCTAACATTAATGATAGGTCAGAATGCATTTTTGGGTATAGGAAAGGTAAAATATTTATCTGGGGTCAAAGGTGATTTTATATCAGTCTTGCTTTAATAGCATTTTAAAGTAGTACCTTTCTCTCAAAATGTTAGGTATAAAAAGCAATCAAAATACTTAGAATGGTAAACAACTTAGTTGAGCTGCAATGTGAAAATGATTGGTCCTTAAGACCTGCAGTCTGTTTCCATCAGGAATTGGGGAGGTCATTCTTTCAGTAAGACAGTGTTAAACAGGCATATGTTCTCCAGGCATTGCAGTGTTGAGTGAAGGGATAAAATATGATTTCTGCTATTTTGAGCTAGAAATCAAGAATGCTATACTTTAGCAGTTCCTTTCACCAAGGAGGTATGCATTGATTATTAACTTTGAGTTTTCATATTCCAGTTCCCTATTTTCTAACAAAGATGAAGTGAAATATTGTGAAAGTGAAAACAATAATTCTGGGAAATTTTCCTAGAATTTGTAGACTAAGTGCTGGTATTTTAGTCATAAAATAGAATGAGGTTAATTGATTAAGTGGGAGATGATCCTCAGGCTAACACTTACCATGTGTGCAATGTTGTACTAGTAATTCCAACTCTGAAGACTTCAATATTATCATCTGAGAATTAAAATGTAAGGAGTTCCACTTTATGCAATTATTGTGAGGATTAAATTATATACCATAGGTAAAGTACTTGGAAAAACAATCAATTAGCATTTGGCACATTCTACCTGTTATTTTATCATGTGATGAATTCTAACATTTTTACTGTGATTTAATATTCATTGCATTGATCACTTTTCTGTCACTATGAGGAAAATACCAGAAAGAAAATTTCTGAGGAGGAAAATATTATATTGACTCATGGTTTAAAGAACACAGTTTAAGATCAAATGTCTCCATTCTTTTTAATCATATTTTTATTATCTTAACTAGGTATACACGGGAATTTCCATTCATTAAATGAGTTTTTAAGTTTGGATCTTTATATAACTTTTCCCTACCCTTCCAAACCTCACCCCACTTAATTTTTTCTATTTTCATATTGAATATAATGTCTTCACTCTTACTCCATAACTCTCTTTTTTCCTTCTTTTTGTCTTCCCCTCACATCTTCCAAGTGATAGTTTCCTGGTATTCATTTTGTTGGATTAAAAGTTCAATTTTATAAGATATTACACCTTTTAAATACTGCTGTCAAAAATGAAAGCTTTGATTAATACTGTTGTTTAACTTGCATAAAATTCTGGCTTCCGAATATGCGACAGTACATGGGTCCTTTGTGTGTCTGGTTCTGACTTCGTTTACTTAACATATTTTCAGATCTATCCATTTCTTTGCAAATAATGTAACAGTCCTCATAATGGATGCGTGCAATCCAATTGTGTATATATGAAACACTTTCTCCAACCATCCCCCCGCCAAAAGGCATCTTGTCTGTTTCCATAACTTGGCTGTGGTGAATAGTGCCATAATGAACAAGGTGGTGAAAGTGATTTTACAATAACCTTTTGAAAGAATTAATCACTATCTTTCTGGGAGCAATCCTCTAGACAGTTTTTCAGAATAAGCACATCCTTCCTTTCATCTCCATCACAACGTATTGCAAGTCCTCAAAAACACACTATCCCATACATGTCTCAATAAGCTAAAACCACACTATGCCCATATTCTTTCAATATATTTTTAATACATACATAAATTTAGTGAGAACCATCTATGTACTTTCCTGATGTGCGAATGAGAGGCATAACAAGAGTAAAAGTAAGAAATATGCATTTTAATTAGCTATTATCATATATAAAATCTTTTTCAGCTCTAACTCATAGCCTCACTTACTATGATTTTAATCTTTATTTGATTACTTCATCTATCCCCTAAATTATAACAGGTGAATTAAATACAGACAAAAAGTGTGGTTTGATTTTGACACTCATGTGTGAGGATGCACAATATGGGCAAATAGATGGATTAGAATTAATAGAAATTACCCATTTTGTTAGAGATGGTTTTTCCAAACTGATTCATATTTCATTCAACAAAAAGAAACGTGTAAGAATTCCCTTTGTTTTGCTCCTTATTAACTTTTGTTTCCATTTTATTTTATAATGGATGCTGTCATATATGTACTGTAGATACAAAAATATGTTAAACTATTTCTATCCGTATGTATTGATATATATACATAAATACATATATTACACAGGTTACAATGATAATTTTTAACTTCTGTAACTATACAATTTACTAAATTATTAAAAACATCGATGGCACATGCCGGGAATCCTGGTTACTCGGGAGGCTGAGATCTGATGAACATGGTTTAAAGCCATCCTGGGCATGAAAGTCCATGAACCTCTTATCTCCAAACAACCAACAGAAAATAAGAACTGGAACTGTGGCTTAAAGTAATAGAGTGGTAGCCTTGAGAGAAAAAGCTCAGGGACATCACCCAGGCTCTTAGTTCAAGAACTACAATCAACAAAAAAAATCTATTTAATTTACACCTGTGTAAGTAGAGTTTTTCCATCACCCAAATGCACATAAATGCTCATTTGCAAGGTAACTCTGTTTTGTGTGAAGTACCACTAAACATTATCACTAAAGTAGCATTGGAACGTGGGTTAATTCTATCTCTCTAATGGATTTTTCTCCACTAAAATACTCAAGTGTTACAATTATTCCAATTATTAAAATCATAGCTTTTTTCTTTAATATCCCTAATATTACAGTTTGAATTCAGTGTCTTCTGCCCCCTAAATGGGTGTTCTTACCACTTTGTTATGTGTCCAGCCCTAAATTATCCTGATAATTTTTCAGATAGAAACTGGCTTCCTACATGTGTATGATCTTGGCCTCAGTCCACTTTATGTTATTCTTCCTGGAATTTAGAATAACAAGTGCATGGTGTTATGTACAGATTTTTCTGTCTAGTCTGGGCCTTAGCCACTGTTCTCACAACAGTGCACTCCCATGTAGTCAGGATTTTCATAAGCTTGTCATAGCTGATTTTTTAAAAATCTTTGCATTTCCTGCAGGTTATTGAGTACTGAATTAATTTGTGTTTTCTTGTCTTGTTTTGTTTCATTTGAATGTATGTGTTGAGTTGTTCCTAACTTTACTTTTTGTTTCTTTCCCTGATGTTCTTACCTAACGTGCTGAGAAACGAATTCTTCTTCCTCAAGATAGTCAGGGTGAACGTTATTTATTCCAAAGCAATTTCAGTAACATTTAAACAACTTCATATCTATGAATGCTAAGCGCTGAGAAGGGTGTTTTTACTTTCACGGTAGTCTTTGCCATACACAGATCATGAAATATATGAAGATAATATAACTACAGATGCATGCCAGGAGGAGAAAGACCTATTATTAATTGTTTGACAGAGGCTTCCGTTCTAGTGAAAGAAATATATTATTTGATGCAGGATTTCTCAAAATCATATTGCTAGGAAGAACCTAAACAATCATCTAATACTGTAGGCTTGAGAGTGATGAATTGACTTCCTGAATAATTTACTTTTGGGTCAAATAAAAGCAAGCTTCCAAAAAGAGAGTAGATTTTAGAGAAACATGATGTATTTTATGTAAATAGGTCCTTAGCTGATTTTGATAATTTGTGAACTAATACAGGGAAATAAAGTACAGCAAGGTAAAAAAGAACTCCACATTGAAATACTCATTTGTGTGTGTGTGCGTTCATGCCCATGGGAGTATGCAAAAACACATGTGCATGTGCTCATGCATGCATTCATCATTCTTGAGGCTTGATAGTGCCTGGGAACTATTCCTCAGCTTCTGTGCCCAAGGATAGTGGTCTACCCCTTCAGCCACTTCTGTTTCTTTTGTTTGTTTGTTTAGATAATCGCTTGTATTTTAATGATTGGACTGGCTTTTAACAGTGGTCATGAGATTTCAGACTTCCGAGTAGCTAGTTAAGCGTATTCAGCCTCTGAGTAGCTAGTTAAAATTCTGCCTGTCCTCTATGCTTCACTGCTCTTTTATTCATTTCCTGAGGTAATCACAAGCCTAAGTCCTATATATGTCTAATTGCTTTAAAAATACTGTTACTGCTTGGCACCATGGGCTCCTATCTGTACTCTTAACTACTTAGGAGGCTTGAGAACAGAACCCAGGCCAAAAGTTTAGTGGAATTCCTTCTCAATCTATAGCTGGGTGCATTGGATCATTTCCACCATCCTTCACTATCTAGTTACTATGATTGAAAGGACTGTGGATCCAGGCCAATCAAGGTAACAGGCTGGACAAGTTGATGTTCATCTCAGATGCCATTGATGTTGGGAAGGCTAAAAGCACAGATCAGGTCCATGTTCTTGTGGCAAGGAAACCCCTATAATAAAATGAGCCACTGATAGGATGCCGGCCTAGCAAGAAAAATATACCCCAAGTTGAAATACCCACAATTTCCCACAACCAAAATAAATATATACATGAACATTCAAAAACTTAGTACAATCTGTTCTTTGCTCTAATATCAGCGTTATCTGACTATCATATGATGTGACAGAATAGTTTCTTCATTAAACTTATGATAATTTAATAAGACCTAAAATATTCTTTCTCACTTATTAAGTGCAAATGAATGGCAAATTGCCTCATTTCTTACATATTGGACTACCACTATAAATTCATCTTATGATTATTAATAATAGTAATATATTCTGATTTGTTACTTTACTTTGTAACAGTTTTTAAACTTTTTGCTTTTCTGCTGAAGTTGAAGTATTTAAACAGTATCATCAAAGTATATTCCTTGGGTATTTAGGGCAGTTTTTTACCAAGTTTTTAACCAATGGCTTCTAAGAATTCTTAATTGGTATATCATTTGGGTTATTTTTAATTTCAATTTAAATTTATTTTAATGGTAATGTACACAGGGGTTACAGTTACATAAATAAGGTAAAGTAATGAGTACATTTAATAGGGAAGGAACATTTTTATTTCTTCCATTGAATTTTGTACACTCAAAACAAGAACTACTGATGCTTTTGCTGTTGCTATTGATCCATGGGTACTTTTGCTTTCTTTGTTACTGCATTTTTATTATAAAATTGATATACAGAGGGTTTACACTTAATTGAGTCAACTAAAGAGTACACTTCATTTTATTTTCTAAATTTCAAATTTTGGGCTTAAATGATTTCTTTTGTTTCTTTAGGGTAATTCATTTTTTCAGAGTTGTAGGATTAGTTAATTTATTTTTACATGATTTTTACACATGTAAATTATTCAGACACATGTATTTTGCTTTTATAATATTTAACATGACTATTTAAAAATTGTTTTCTTAATTTTATATGGTTAATGATTTTAAATAAATTTATTTTCTTATAGTTATAACCATATTTGTCCAGGTAACAAATCCTTACTGTATTTTCAAGAAGCACATACTTTATTAAGAAAGGCTTCATTACTTGGCCACTTTTTGGAAATATTTTTACTTGAATTAAAAAAAAAGTTTGAGCTCGGCATTGTGATTTGTGGCATCCATTTTCTAGCTATGGTGGGAAGTGTAAATAGGGTTTGTAAATCGAGAGATACTGAGAAACTCTGTGACCTTACTATAAAAATATTCAGAATGAAATGAATAGAGATATAGCCATCGCTACTGTTATATAGGGCACCTCACTATCATATGCTAAATCTTGATTTAAAACACCAGTAACATCAATCTTTTGTCAAAATAAAAGGACATTTGTTTCAAAATGCTTATTATTTAAACTTATTTGCAAATATTCTCTTGTCTTCTATTAATTTTCAATTTACTTAATCTATTAAAATCAAAGTATATTGTGACTATTTTATTTCTACTAAACTTTTAAATAGTATGAGTAATACTATAATTTCATATATTAACATACTTTTACTATTTGTGATAATTTCCTCCGTTTAATATGATAATATGAATATTCCAAATGTATGTATGTGGTGTGTATGTGTGTGTTTATGTGGTTTTTGTGTGTGTTTGCTTTGTGTGTACTTTGTAATGTTTGGGAGATCACACCATTGCTTCACACATGCTAGGCCAATGTTGTACTGAGCTAGACTGCCTAGTTATAATCCAAATAGTGTTTAAAATCATGACTTTGAAAATTTCATTCCTAGTATGTTTTTTCAAAATTACATATGATAAAATATGATCCATATTCTATCCACGCTAGCAATTTTTATTGTTATTTAGAATATTCCCACTACCTTTCCACTTCCAAAGTCTTGTGTTTGTTATTGATAAATGTTTTACTTTGCTTCTTTTCTCTCTTCATTCTTTTTCCCTTTAGAGTTTAGCTATTCTTTTTCTTATTTCTTTGGGAATTAATTATCATATTCCTATTAAATTTCGTTACATTGTAACATGTATATACAATGCTTTATTTTCTATTTTCTTTTTTTCCCATTTTCACTGACTTTTGGTCCAAACTATTAGATGCATTAAAAAGAAACTTGACTCAGGACAGTTTACTTTTCTCCTTCTCTTCTCTGAAGTCATTTTGTTTTTTGAAACACAATAGCAATAACATATAGCTCCTATGTGGTCCATCATTCTTTCCCCTCTCACTCTCCTCTGTTTTACATCTCAAGTTGTTATCATTCAGATTGATGATGCTACAGCATTATCTAAATCTTAACTCATTCCTAAATTAATTTTAGTTGTTTCCAGTGTTCACTAAAGAAATTTCTCTATGTATAATATCTGGGGTCTTGTGTTTTTACAAGGTACAACATATAAGTGACTATCAAACATCTAGATATCTCCGTAGAATATTGGTCCACCTGCTCAATAAACTCGTATGTAAATTCAAGGAATACAGGTCAGTCAGAACAATCTTGTAAAATGGTGTAGCTTCAGCCTTCATACTAACTTTGAATCTTATTACCATGTTTAGTAGTGAAGACTAAATAGTTCTACTATAAGAGCAGATACATAGAAGAATGTAACAGATTTGTCAAAAATAAATTCTTAGTTTTATGATCAATAGATTTTGAAAACTATCCTATGACTTTATGAAATAAAAATAAAATCTTAAATGGGTGTATTGACACTATTGTCTCTCGAGATTTAAAGAATGATCTTAGACTACTACCTCAATTCTTTTTTGTTTTGTTTTGTTTTTTTTGACATTCATGGGGCTTGAACTCTGGTCTTAAGCGCTGTCTGTGTGCTCTTCCACTCAATGTGAGTGCCCTACCGCTTGAGTTACAGCACCAGATCTGGTTTTCTAGAGGTTTATTGGATATAAGAGTCTCATGGATGTTCCTGCCCGGCCTGGCTTTAAACTGCGATCCTCAGATCCCAGATCCCTCAATAGCTAGGGTTACAGATATGAGCCACCGCCACCTGTTCTACCTCCATCCTTATACAAAAATTAAAAATAGAAAGTGATTATCAAACTAAATGTGAGATGTGAAAACCTATAATACATAAATGTAAAAGGTTTCTAAAATTTTGACATGGAATGCATTAGTGGCTAAAGAAAAGCAAGAATAAACTGGATTATATCAAGTGATAGCTTTTAATAATTCAAAGGACACTATAACCGAAATGAAAATGTATCCAACAGATACAGGAAACATATTTGTTAATGCTACAATGTTAATGCTACAATATTTCTGAATCTTAAGTATATTTATATCTTCTAATTCTATATAAAATTTTCCCGAATAGGGTATTTCTTTAAAGAACATATGTAAATTGATAGTCAATAGGAGGAGCAAATGAAATAAGTTCCTCTTTAGTATCTAAAAATAAATGAAAAGAAAACTCACTAGTATGACCATAAAATAAAAAGATTACACAAAATATAGTAGTAGAATTGTGGAGAAATTGATATACTCCACATAGCAAATCAACTTGTACAATACTACAATCATTATATCAAGCAAGTTTTCAAAAGGTCAAAGAGAATTTATAGGATATAATTATTACACTTTTATGTATATATTAAAGAGAAGAAAAAAACTTGTTTGGACAGGGAATGTAGCTCATTGACAGTACACTTGAATAATATGTGATAGAACATGGAAATAATCCCCAAAAACAAATTTGAAAAGATACACTATAGAGGATGTATGCTGGACAAATTCCTGTAAGTGAATTTTATATCTATTTTAATGTCTGTTCTAAAATTTACGGCAATTCTATTTGAAGAAATGCAAGTTTGTAAAAATTAAGCTTGGAAAACCTATTATTATTTTTTTTGAAGTTTGACTTTTCTTTTTTAATTTAATTTAATTTTATTTGTGAACATACTGTACAGAGGGGTTACAATTTCATGGGCAGTATAATGCGTACATTTCTTACCAAGCATTGCACCCTCCTCCTTTGGTTTACCCTTCACATCCCTTCCTAGCCTCCCTCCTCCCCCCCAATCCCAATCCTTCTCCTTCCCCCCACCCCACCCGCACCGACGTTGTAACGCTCTGGAAAACCTATTATTGTACAATTTACTTCCAAAGCACTAAAATGTATACAATAAAAGGAGATTATATATTGCATGTGAACTTCATGTCAGCAAAAAGGAAAACTATTGTTAAAAATACTTCACACAAATTGCAGAATACCTAAAAAGATGTTTTCATTGTTGGCTAAAAATTCTTTGTAAACTACAGCGTTTAAAACAAAGATGTGATTTCTGCGTTTTTTGAGTTTTTTGGTCGTTTTTTTTGAGTTTATACAGAGATAACTCAATCAAAAATTGTATGTGATAACTGTAATATCTAGGAATTATGCATCACTTATAAGTAATTGATAACCTTTTCTGGAAGAAACTTTTAGCAAATGACAGATGACCCAAATCTATGCATCTGCATTCTAAGAAAGTCATATGTTACTTCTTCAATCCAATTGTATTCTCTACTTTTCTAGGAAAAAAATTATTATCAAGGTAAGAACCAGTAGCAATGAAAAGAATCAAAATACATAATCATCTTGACTTATTTGTGAAAATAACACATGAAATAACACAATTCCACTTAAACAACTCCAATATTAGTACCTATAAAGATGTTCCTGAATACCAATATCCATTGAATTTTTGGAATTTTAATTTCTACAAACATATAAAAACTAGAACAAGAAAACAAATATAGTCTTAGAGAAAACCAGCCTTCGAGTAATTTTTTTAATTGTTTTGAAATTACAAAAGGATTGATACCCTGGGAAGGGATGTGAAGGGTAAACAAAGGAGGAGGCTGCAGTGCTTGATAAGAAATGTACTTATCTTGCCCATGTAATTGTAACCTCTCTGTACAGTATGTTCACAATAAAAACTAAAATTAAAAAAAGTGATGAAAAGGAAAAAAAAGGAAAAAAATAAAAAGAAAAGAAAAAAAAGAATTGATACCATTAAGAAAATAATTTTTTCCTATGGAAATCAATTTAAAATGTTTATTACTTATTATAACTCAAATACCAAACAAGAGTATTTTTATACAATCATTACAAATATAATTTTAATACTATAGTAAAATAGAATAAAAGACCAGTCCCATTATATTATCATTATTCTTAATTCCTAATCATTACCTAAATATCTTAAACTAAATAGTCATATCTTTAACATAAACATAAATATTCTATAGGTTTTACTTAACATTTTCCAGGGGTATGCATTCATGTTTCTAAGGAATGTTCACAGCAGTTAAAAGGTGCTTTTTTGAAATTAATGTGATATATATTGTTGTTGTTGTTTGCAAGGCCTGGGCATTATCCCTAAGCTTTTTTATGCTCAAAGCCAGCATTCTACAACTTGAGGCACAGAGGTAACTCCTGTTTTTAGTGGTTAAATGGAGATAAGAATTGAACAAGTACTTTTTTTGCGGGGTGGAGGGGTCCAGTCGTGGGGCCTGAACTCTGGCCTGGGCGCTGTCCCTCAGCTCTTCAGCTCAAGGCCAGAGCTCGATCACTTGAGCCACAGCGCCACTTCCCGCTTTTTTCTTTTTGCTTATGCCATGCTGAGGAAAATAACCCACGGCCTCATGCATGCAAGGCAAGCCCTCTACCACTAAGCCACCTTCCAAGTCCCCTAAAAAGTACTTTCCTGCCTGGGCTAGTTTCAAACACAATTCTGAGATCTCATTACCCAGAATAGCTCAAATTATAGGCGTGAGTCACTTGGTTTGATGTATTTTTTTAATTTAATTATGTTTTAAGATTTTTGTTTCACTATAATGTACATCGTTCTACACATAAATTCAAATATATGTATATGTTTCTGATGACAAATAATCTCTAAAATGTATGTCTTTCTACATATTATATATATATATATATATATATATATTGCTGAAGACAGACTTCCTCTAAAACTTTTATGCTACTATTTTTGACCTTTTTAATTTCAAAGATATACAGTCTATTGTTCCAAAAGTTTCCTAGAATAAAATAACTAATATTTCAATAGAATGTGTAATCTATTACTTTCAAGGGAATTTTAGAGATACACATGATATTGCAGTAACATTTACAGTATTTTACTTGAAATAATTCTGTTGCCACTCTTAAATATTTGTGTGTAGTGGTGGGGAGAGAGGAAGCTAATTCATACTGGTTAGGAATTTGCAATACTTCCAAAATCTATTCCATAATTTGTTATAAGCACATAGTCAATATACCTGTTAAGGTTTAGTTTTTTTGTTTCTTTATTTGTGCAAATTTTTAATATGGATGCATGCACAGTGGCAACATTAAAAATGTTAATCCAGATTTTGTGGATATTTATATTTCTCTTAGGTAAACTAATGAGCTCCAAGAAAATGTCCATAAGGAGCCTTTCAATTCTAATATCACGGTTTGTCTTAAAATGCTTTAAATTCTACACACTCTAATGTGGACACAGGGTCATATTGTGGAACTTTTCTCCACAGAGAGTGAGCACTACCCTATTGCTTAACATGGACAATGTACCTTCATACATAGACTGGGCATGTGTAAAGAAGAAGTGGTAGTTGAACAATTTTCTTAGCAGTTTTTACAGATGAAATGGAAATAGAGCAACTACTAACTCAAAAGGAAGGTGCAAAGAAGAAAAGGGCACAAAGTAGAATGTGCCAAGAAATGCTGAAGTATATTTTCACATAATGTGCTCAGGTGTGAGGGTGTGTTCAAAGTACAGATTCAGACAATGTAATTGGATATCTTGGGGGGGGGGCTGTTTTAACCTATTCTGGGATAAATGTACAAGTACAAGCCGCTAACTCTGACTCTAATCAGACACAACATCATCAACTAGGGATATATTCCAACTGCAAAGTAAGAAAAAAAAGGCTTATTACAGTTAGTGTTCAGGTTGAAGCAATGGCAATCACATAACTTTTCTTACAAGTCCTCCGTTGTTTTGGAGCATTAAAGTAGGAAAAAGCCAAGTAATTATTTTGCATGTAACTAAATTAAATGAGATGTATTCTATTGGTCTGTCTTTAACTTGAAAGTTATGGATTATGTCTTTTTAAACTCTATCTTGGGACAATGATCTGCTGTCAGTTGTTTTCTTCTCGTCCCCTTCTTTTGCCCTTCCACTTACATAATTCTTATTTAAAGAGACATAATTAAGCTTGCATTTCTAAATTCTTCAAAATTATCTGAAATACTTTATACTTCTGGCAGCCTCCTATATCTTTCTCAAGGGACATATTTTTGACACTACCATTTTATCCTCCATGATATTGGATATCTTCCTGCCTAATTCAGTGCAAGATATACATGAGACTCATCCAGATTTCTCAAAACTCATACCACCATAAAATCCTATCTTACTTAGAAATCATGCTTTTAGAATATCTGGGGAAGTGGCATCTCTCATTTTTGAATGACCCTAAGTAATAATTACATGCAGTCATGTTTTAAACCAATATGTGACTCAGTAGATGAACTAATTGACAAAATGTGGTTTATGTATGCACGGTGGAATTCTACACTTCAAATTCATACGGAACTGGAAAGACTTGGAAAAATCCTACGAAGTAAAATAAACAAGACACAAAGAAACAGATTCCGTTGTTTCCTCATTTGTAATAAGTAGGAAATGTCTAGGATAGTGCGAGCAGTTGAGCAGAATTGCTCAATAACTATGTATGTATGACCATATAAGATGATGATGAGCAAAATGGACTCCTGGATATGGGAACAGAATTTTCTGTTTGTGGTTGTTGTTTTTAATGTACTATGTGATTTCTTTTTTCTTTTCTGTTATATTTGATTTCAATATCCTGTGTATTATATATATATTTATCTTAATTTAGCAAGGGAAGAGGAACAACGAAATGGCAAGACAAAGAACAAAGGGCAAACCAATGCAATAGCAATACTCACAAAACAACATGTTGGAAATTTACATTACAAGTTATGTGGTGTATAGGTGTAAAGGAAAACTGTGAGAAAAATGAGGGAGGGGTAAAAAAGTAGCACATGTTATGTATTCACTGCCTTATAATTACTGCAACCCCTTCTATATATCACCTTGACAATAAAATAAAATTAAAAATGAGCTGTATTGGTATAGTAAATATTATTCTATGTGTATTACCTTTTTAAGAAATGAACATTTTGGCTGCTAATTTGAATTAATTACCCCTTTATCAGAGGGTCATCAACATGAATATTATCAAACAATACAATATTTTTAGAATATACTTCTCATTATTTTGGAAAAAAATTGTTTTAGTATTGTCTCATACTAAAACAGAAAAAGTTCAATTCTATGGAAACTCCTAACTTTTCAAACTGAATAATTGTTAGGAGGACAGAGTATATGTGTTCTTCAACATTCCTATTATTACTAGCTACTCATTTTCAAATTCTGAACATGCCACACTAGAGACATTCAAAACAGTACCTGTTTGCATTTTATTTAATTCTGCAATAAGTGCAGTTTTCAATCAGGCGTTACATATTTAAATTCAACAAAGAAAAATAACCACAGTCTGGTATATTGTAAAACGATGAAGTATCTATATTAATTCCTCTAGAGTAAACATTTGTTCATCAAAGTAAGCCGTTATTTCTATAAGCATCAATCCCAAGTTTTTATGCCATAAAGTCATCCTACCTCAACAATTTCCAACTTGTAATGTGCACCTTAAAATTCCTTAAATTCACAACATGACTAATATAAAACTATTGTGAAAAATACTACACTACTGCTAATGTGATGCCCTTCATACACTAAACACTACACTAAACTTTGCTGCATCATTTTCCACCCAGTGTTATCCTTGAGATCAGAACACGTGCAAATATTATTTATAATTATATATTTTATCTATCATAGATATTCAGGAGATCTGAATGTCTGAATATTAAGATCTGAAGATTCTGGTTCAAATCCCACCCAGGTTCATTAGATGCTTACCTCCAATAAACTGCTCACGAAAAGCCTGACACAAGTGGCACTGAGGTTCAAGTGGTAGAGCAGTAGCCTTGAGCAAAAACAGGCTCAGGAAAAGTGCCCAGGCCTAGAAGTTAAGCCCTAGGAAAAACCAAATAATAAAAACAAAATAAAAACAAACCCTAACCGTAGCATTTTTCTCATTGTATACAGAGGTACATAATTAAGGAAATTTCTTTCTGTGTTATGTATTGGTAGAAAAAAAAAAGATGTCATGCAATTACTCTCTTCATACCATGTTACACCAAAGTCTCAAAAAGTTGCTCTTTTGGTAAATTTATAAATTAATATCATCAATTTGTTGTCAACTTTATCTAGATTATTCACATTATCATGTTACTTATGAACTGTTGAAATTAACTGTTAACTAAGTACTAATTATACCTTACTTGAAAGAATATTTTAGGCAAATAGAATGCCATAATCATTTGTGAATTTGTAAATTAAATCTTCTACTTAAAAACAATTTTATAGTACCCTATCGAATATTAAATTACAAACAAAAATATTTATTTTAAATCTAAATTCTTATTTAGCCAGGTCTACAAAGTCCTACATTAAATGAACTTCCCTATTTCTCTAGGCTTAAGCTTTTGAAATCCAAAATTTCTTTAGAATCTAACAGAATGATGGTTGCTTTTTCAAATTCTTGGTTGGGAATCATGAGCTCTTTTGCATGTAGTAATATTCTGTAATGAAGCAACATTTAAACACAACTGTAATATTCTGTAATGAAGGCGATATTTAAACACAATTGAGGATTATATGAGTTGCATTTCAATAGGAAATTTGACTTCTCAAAATATATTGACAAAATTAGCCCAAACTTCCAACTGTGTATTGCTTTCTGGCTTATTTTTTATTCCTTTCTTTGTTTTATTGAGACAAAATTATACTACCTAGTCCACTGAAAGTATCACTACGTCATTCCACTCTCTAATCACCTGTCTTAGTCTGAGTGCTAGAATTCCTGGCTTGTTTCACATTGTCCTACAACATTTTTCTTTTTTTATTTAATCTAGATACAGGCTATCAATTCTGAACTTCTCCAATAATATTTTCCGTTAGACTGATGGCTCAGATTGTTCATGTACTATTTTCAAAGATGTTCTAACATTTGAAACAGGACATGAACCTTTTCAGATGCAGTGAAGGAGTCTCTGATTCATTCCTCCCTGGATCTGATCCTGTTATTAATGATGACTTGACTTTCTTACTATCTCTGTTCCCACCTATGTAATATTCTCAAGCTTTTTGGGGAAATTTCACTTGAGTACTTTCTAATATTAAAAATTATCACTTGATTTTATTCTTACTCAGGATATATTTTCTAGCTTTTCTACATAATCTGACAGTTGTTCCATATGTGTGTTTAAACATATAAGTGCCTCTGTGTGTATGTACGTGTTTGTATGTATATATGTATGCAAAAACCTCAAGCTCTTCTTCAGCAATCTTGCTCATAACTAGTATTCCATCACTTGAGACATTATTCTAATGCATCTTTTGGCCGGTTAATTATGGTGTCTCAAAGACTGTTTTGCCCAAGCTGGATGCAAACTGAACTTCCCAGAGTCCTTTATATTCTTAAGTTTTATTTCTCCAGGGATATCAACTTTTGAACTACAACCATTTTTGTGAGTGTAAAATCTAATCTGTTTCACAGATTTTTATCTCGAGTTCATATAAAGATAGATGAACATACACATTACTTATGCTGAGTATACACTGTTAGAAATGTGATCCTAAGCAGGTTTCAAGTGGTTCACACTGGTAATCCTAGCTAATTAGGAGGCTGAGATCTGAGGATTGCAGTTCAAATCCAGTATGAGTAGGAAATTTTCTGAGGCATTTATCTCTAATTAACCAACAGAAACCTGGAAGTGGTGTGGGGCTCAAAGGTAGAGAAAATGTTTTGAGCTGAAGAATAGAGGCACAGTGCCCAGGCCTAGATTTCAGGCCCCACTACCATCAAAAAAAAAAAAGAAAGAAAGAAAAGAAAAAGAAAAAGAAATGTGATCTTAGCCACTAGTTCATTGCTAGTATAATTCCTGCCCTCTCGACATGGCCTTTTTTCCAGTTAAGTCCATGGTCTTATATCTGAATTGCTTGGAACCAGAATTATTCTTCCATTCTACTTTTTACAAATTTGAATGATTAGCTATCATGATTTAGAGGTAGTAGAAGAAAGAGACTGGTCTCATCCTTCATGTTCCACTTAATAGTAATGCTTTCTCTATGTCACTACCATAGATGTACATACTGGCCTTGGCTTTATTATTTCAAAGTTGTCTTATTTGCAGAGTCTTCTATATGTATTGAACCATTATACTTAAATACAGAACTTCTCTTCTCCTATTCCTATTGTTTCTCCTTCTTTTACATTATGTACACTTGGGTAATACTACACAACACAAACACTGACAAAAAATGTTTCTGAGAACCTTCTTCCCACTTAAAATAGGTCTTAATTTACAGAATACTTAGGAAATTTGAACTTAATGTACTCCAGGACAATGTTTTTTTTTCATGTTTTTTTATTGTGAAAATGGTGGACAGAAGGGTTAGAGTTACATCAGTAAGTTAATGACTGCATTATCTAACAAGCATTGTTACCCCCTTTTTTGTCTTTCCCCTTCCATGCCTTTTCTCCCCACCGCCCCTACTCTCCCCTCCTACCCCCAAGTTGTAAAATTCGTTTTCAATATAGTTTTGTTGATCTCATTGTTACAACAGGTATTACTGTATCTTTGCTTCACAATTTTATCTCCCTTTCCTCCCCACATTAGAAAAATGTATGTGCAAGTTCACCAATATCAAACAGTGGAAACGGGTTATACCATGGAGGAAGAAAATAGAAGAGAAACAAAAAAACCCACATTATATATGATAGATACATTAAAAACAATAGTAAGAAAGAAAAAAAAAACAAGTTGTGTCCCTATTTTGGGGCTCATTTCACTTAACATAATCTTATATGGCCATACGTACATGGATAATGTTTTATAAGCCATGTAAATTCCATATTTTCTCATTACTAAGTTGTCTCTGAAACACGTGTTACCTCATGCCCAAAGATGTCTTTGTGCTATTTCAATGAAGCCAGAAAACATTCACTTTGCCTGGAGCAGCACCGTAGATTGTTACTGGAAGTAATTGGAAGGAACATTTACTGGACATAGAAACTGAATCCAGGAAAGAAATTGAGTATAGAGAAATGACAAAGTTCAAATTAATTTGTGCTGTCCTTTTACTGTACAAGAAAACAATCCAAGGCTTGAAGGAAACTCTGTCTCTGACTTTTTCGAGTGTGCTCTTTACTCATAAAACATTCTCTACATTTCTAATTGAGAGTATTACAAAAGGAAACAATATGCCATTTGAAGGCCAGCATAGAAAAATGGAAATAACATTGTTTTACAATGTTCTACTGAAAGGAAACAAAGACACGGAGGTTTTTAAATATCTTATGCATCGATATTTAACTCCTGAGATGATTCTCTTGTTGTAAAAGTCAGATATACATTCCTTTATTCTGGTCCTGAGTTCGCCATAGCAATAAGGATTCCAAAAAGCAGAATCCAGTGAGTATGATCAGCAAAAGAAGCCTCTTCTCGAACCAGTGCTTTAAGGATTGTCCCAAAGAAATATGTGGGTTTTTTTGTTTGATTGTTTGTTTCTTTATTTTGTGCTGCTTCTGGGGCTTGAACTCAGAGCCTGGACCCTGTCCCTGAACAATTGTCTTTCCTGCCCACCTGCCCCGAAAGCTAGTACACTACTGCTTGAGACAAAAGTCCACTTCCGGACTTCTTGGTGTTTAATTAGAGATAAGAATTTGACAGATTCTCCTGCCTGGGTTGGCTTTGAACTGAGATAGTAAGAAAGCTAAGTGACATCAACTCTATGGACTTCTCTTTTGAACCAAGAAATATTAGATGAAGGTTATTATAAAGGTAATATTTGACAATTATAAAAGAAGAGAATACACGCAGCAAAGAAGCCATAACTTAAATAATTCAGCAAAAGTAGGTGCACTGAATCATATTGGAAAAATTTTTCTGCTTGGGAAGATTACTATTGACTTTGTAGTTCCTTTTGTGGAAACTTAAAATATATTTGACTTTTTTGCTTGGTCGTGGGGCTTGAACTCTGATCCTGGGCACATTTCCTAAGCTCTTGAGCTCAAATTGAGTGCTCTACCAGTTTAGGTACAGCACCACTTCCTGGTTTCTGATGGCTAATTGAAGATAATTTTCTCATGTACATTCCTGACCTGGCTAGCTTTGAACTACAATCCTCTGGTCTCAACCTCTTGAGTAGCTAGGATGACAGGTGTGACCCTGCAGCACCCGGCTCATATTTGTATTTATGTACACTTAATGACACTGTAGACAAATAATGGAAATTTGAATCAAATGATGGCATTTCAGCTTTTCAGAAAATTTGAGGTAGCAATAAATATGTCCTCTTTTTCCATGTTGTTACATTAATGACTCATGTACTATTGGACTCTTACTTTAGCATCCTTTGATGTCTGCGATGGTGGACTTAGTATAAATAATTGTTAGTAGAGAAATATAGAAAGACTGAGATTTTTAGAAATCAATGGACATCAGATAGGAAAGAACAACATAGAATGGCATAAAATTTATCACACAGAGATTAAGAACTAGCCTAAGTGGAATGCTAAAGGTAATGAGGAATAAGCTTGGTTCATAACTAGTTCTTCAATAATCAAATATAGCTCCCTCGAACATTTTCCGGTATAATTTAGTTATTATTATTATAAGGTCTGCTCCTGGATGGCTAGCAGACTCCACCCTCCTCTCAGCAAATCTCCACCCAGTACCTGTGTTACCTAGGCAACTAGGACACCTGGAAGAGGTCACATCTGCATCCACTGAGGTCAATCTGAATTTGATGTGGCCACACCTTTCTCTGCCCATACCCTGGATAAGGTCTAGCCCAGGCCCAGACGCCCTCTCTCTGCTCTTTTCTAGCTCTTTCTCAGCTCTTTCCTTCTCTTCTCTTTCCCAGCTCTCTTCTCTTTCCTAGCTCTCTCTTTCCCACCTCTTTCCCTGATGCTCTCTTTTCTAGCTCTTTTCTCTCTTTTCTAGCTCTTTTATCTTTCCCAGCTCTCTCTCTTGACTAGATATCCCACCAATTTTCCCAGGCCTTTCCCAGCACGTGGAGGACCAAGATGGCCTGGTGCAAGCCAGAATTAAGAATAAACCTACTCCTTACCTGAATACCACCTACATGGTGCTGTTCTTACTCTGCTACCTATTTTTTGTAAAAAAAACAACAACAACAAACAAAAAAAACCTAACAATTCTCATTTATTTCTTCCATCTGGACTCATTCCTTTACTTCTATCACATCTATAAATTATCTGGTGACTTTTTGGTACCATACTGACCAAAAAGAATTCCAATTCTCACTTAGACTACCCTTCTCATTGTGATTAGCAGTGACCACTCAAAACCTAGAATCTTTGAATTTCCAGGATTAATCTTCACCTGATATCTAAGCACATTCCTGACATGAATTGCCATGATTTACTAACAAAATGTTTTTTTTCTCAACACTGCCTTCTAATATAGGTAAAGTAAATGAATTAAGAACTATTGTTAAGTCATTATTGGAAGGAGCAATTATATATTCAAATATAGGTTCTTTATTTGGCATTTACTAGGTAAAGAATTTTTGCCTGTCCTGGGGCTTGAACTCAGGGCCAGGGAACTCTTCCTGAGATTTTTTTCTTTTCTTTTTCATTTTTTTTGCTTAAGGTTTGCATTCTACCACTTGAGGCACAGCACCACTTCCTTTTCTGTTTATGTGGTACTGAGGAATTGAACCCAGGATTTCTTGCATTCTAAGCAATCACTGTACTATGAAGCCACATTCCCAGAGCCCTAAATGACTTTCTTAATATGGCATTACTTTTTCATTCCATTACTATGTATTATAATTTAGGCTAGGTGGTAGAAAAGCAAGTGGAAAACAATACTAAGTCCAGTAAGGGTGACATTCCTATCACATCCCTAAAGAAGTACAGTGTTAAGACGTGCAGGACTCATAGGGATGTTGCATGTTAGAATATTATATATAAAAAAAAACATAAAAAGACATCCCCGACATCCATAACATTCTACTTCCACTTTCAAGTTCAAGAGCCAAAAAATCTAAGCCTTTTTATTGATTGAGTGTATTTCTTAGGAAGGAATAAGGAGAATGTGGATGGTGATATTGGAAAAATATGTATATTGGCTCCCAGTCCACATTTTTTGCACTTTTAAAATATGCTACTGACGAACTCCCATATCTACTTTAATATGCTGTCTGCACAAGATGCAGATAAATGAAGACATTTATTCTGGTGGATAGTCACATATATTATCAAAATCCAGATCTGGAAAAAAAAAAGTTAGCAGTATAAAGTATTGTCTATAAAATGGTTTCATGTCCTAGCAGAACAAAATGTAGTATTGAAATGATTAGTCCAGCTTTCTTTGAGATTTTATGCTGTCTCAGTATTAAGATGTTCTCTATTTCTAGTAACATGGAAGCACAAAAGACATGATTTGAAGATCTCAGTAGTTTTAGAAAAAAGGATAATAATAGTGTCCTTCCTACAGAGACATGTGATGGCAAGAATGACTGATTGTATTATAGTTCTCTTCTTTTTCCTCTTTATCTCAAGTATTGCATATCTTGGCATATTAGTCTGCCCTGCATCAGCTTCCTGTAGGTGAGATTTACCTCTACACTGCAATGTCAAGATGGGCCATGTGACTTACTTCGGCCTACAAAAATGAACCAAAAGTGGTCAAAGGCTATTTCTAGGGGAAGATTTCTATCCCACTGTCTGTGTCTAAGAGCTAACTTCTTTAAACTTACCGATAAAAATAGCATATTTCCAGAGGGAATCTTTTTTCAACTTATATACTGGAAGAATATAGCATGTAAATTGAAGCAAAACTCAAACACAGCAAGAATTAAGCAAATATTAGAATGTGATATTAATATGTTAGTTTCTTACCATTCTTGTATGACTACAGCACATCAGAATTTAAGAAATACTAAACAAGTACTAAACAAATAGATAACACTTCCTGTTTGATGCTATTACAATTTTTAAATAAATAAGCAATCTCTATGTGATCATTTGAGGGTTTAACACTTTCAATAAATGTGTTTAATCACTCTAAAGCACGGTATCTAACATCTACAATCATTATCAAGAACTTGTGATTGAGATGAGGAAGAACAAAATATCTAGATTTCTCGCTTCTCTTTTCCTCTTCACCTTTTTCTAGTGAGAATTCTCATCCTTTCTCCAAATTCTCCTATTAATAAAGGAAGAATGTCACACTGTAGATACCAAGCAAAAGGCTTCAAAGCCAGAATTTTATTCTTTCAGAAATATATGAAATAAATCAGAGTGACTCAAGGCAGAAGAAAAGCATGATTTTTCGCCTTCTGGCTTCAACAATGCTTACACACTCATTGTAGTAGACAGTAAAATACCTTCCCAAATATAGTCCTGAAATATCTAATCAATCAAATGTAGATTTACATTTTATATATAAGTTTGTAAAATAATCACCTTTCATTCCCCAAGGAACACAAATTTGATTAATTATCAGATGGGCAGAGTATACTCAAAAGATAATTTATGTTATTTTGATTTACAGTTTCTAAGGTAATAAAAAAAATAAGGTAAAACCGAAACAGTAACTCAGCCTTCTCTCCTTCCTATCTTTCCAACAGAAATTAGAGAATCCAGTAAAGGTAAGTGATCCCAGTATGGTATAGGATGTTATAGAGTCTGAACACGACTCTAAACATCTAATAAACAATTTTCCTTGGCTATTTTTTTAAATATTGTTTTTAAATAATAAATTTAACAATTAAAAAATTTAAAATATATAGTAATTTGTTGTTTGGTTTTAGTAGGCATGAAATAAGACTTCATTAACATTGTGTGAGTTGAGAGGCTAAATTTTATCAGAATCCAAACAAAATGAAAGATATACATTTTCAACATGACATGCACACAGGTACATCTTTTTTCTTCTTTTTCTCTCCACACTTCAATAAGAAGTTCATATAATTCAAACACTGTGTTTCTTTCAGAAATAGATTACACATAAACAAGTTAAAAGAAGAGAATCAGTATTGGTGGTGCATTCTTTAAAAATAGCAGTCAAATAACTATTAACCATGATTCCAAAATAATAACAATCTAATGCTCTTGAAAAGAGAAGATTGTAAACAGAATATACAAAAAGTGATAGTGCCAAAACTGCTTCAGTAGCTGCTGTCTGATATTTAAGATTTCTAGTACATGATAATGTTTTAATCAGGATTAAATGCTTTCAGGAACCAAATTTTTTCTAGTTATATTTTATTGAAGAAATATGTTGTTCAAAATTAATGAAAGGGTAACAGGTTATAACCTGTAGAAAAAATGCTTACACACTCATTGTAGTAGACAGTAAAATACCTTCCCAAATATAGTCCTGAAATATCTAATCAATCAAATGTAGATTTACATTTTATATATAAGTTTGTAAAATAATCACCTTTCATTCCCCAAGGAACACAAATTTGATTAATTATCAGATGGGCAGAGTATACTCAAAAGTCCCAGCTGTAGTTCAAAAGGGACATCATTAGGTAAGAATCATCAGAAAGATGTGAAGATGCTACATTAGAAGATTAAGGAAAAGACAAGAACAAACATACTGAAGTTTCTGGAAAGCGGAAAAGGAAGTAAATGCCTTTTCTACTAGGATCACCTGAAAAATATTTTAGCTCTGTAGGAGGCTCAATTTTAATCTAGTGAGACTTATTTTAGATTTCTGTCCTTTTGAAATGTAAATGATAAATACGGATTATTCATGACAATTATCTTGTAGAAATATTTTACAGCAGATTTGGTGTAGTAAGCTAACTCAACTACAGCCTTTTCGTGATGCAACTACAAGGGTACTACATGTCCTAGTTCCTGAGAATAAGAAAAATTGCCACCAGCTTGGTACACATGTATGATGTACATACTACTAAGGGCCTTGCATTAATGAAGTGTTGAATTCCTAAATAATATTTAAATAAGAAAATACCTATTTTCATTTTCATATTTGGAATCACTAAGTACCAAAGTTATGTAGAAGGCTAGGGTAAGAATATAGAAATGAAATCTGTCTCCTGTTATTATAAAGATAATTTATGTTATTTTGATTTACAGTTTCTAAGGTAATAAAAAAATAAGGTAAAACCGAAACAGTAACTCAGCCTTCTCTCCTTCCTATCTTTCCAACAGAAATTAGAGAATCCAGTAAAGGTAAGTGATCCCAGGATGGTATAGGATGTTATAGGATCACCAGATGGTGAAAAAGAAGTTGACCAACATGGGTCCCATGGAACAGTGGGGAAAAAATCTACACCTACAGATTGTGATATAGCTAGAAAATAGTTTGCCCTATGCTAAGTCTTTGACATTTTAGCTACTTTCATCTCTTAGGAAATGAATTTATTAATACTCAAGTGTTTGCAGTTTATAACCCAGCAACAAATAATGCTTCTAAATGTAAACAAGCATGATCCTAAAAGTAACCAAGGCTACTTGTATTGCTATAGCTGATAAAGAAGAATGATCTGGGGAATAGTCAAACAATCTTGAAATTTTTCATACCTTTTCTCTTCTCCAACATGAGAAGTCCTAATCTAGATATGTAAAATTTCAATAAAGGATTTTTTTATTGTTCACACTAAAGCAAATACCCTTTTCCTCTTTGCAAGCCTGACTTTGAACGAGTCAGACCCTCACCATTATTTTATAGACAAACGTTTACTGCTTTGGCTTAGTTGTTTTCTAGCCTTTGCGTGTTGCTCTCTATTATTTTGGCAACTACATAGAAAAAAAGATAAATCCATTTTACTTATGTTGGATTGTTCAAAGTGAAGCTGTCTTCAGTTTTCTGTTCTTTTCTCCACGCTTAATTGAAGTTTAATATTGCTCTTTAAATGATAGCAAAAACGTGATACTTTAACGTATATTCTCATTGAAACCAGTGAAAACAGGAGTGTCAGCAATTGTTTTATAATTGTTTAAAATATTTTCCTTGGCTATTTTCATTATTGCCTTTGTTCCTGTCTTCTAATCAGGAACACAAGGGTACACAAAAGATCTTCTTAAGGAATAGGATGTTAGGCAGAAGAAATATATATATATATATATATAATTAAAGGTTTTCATCTCTTAAGAGACTGAAAAGCTCAGAAGACATTTTGTTATTACTTGTACAGTTAAGATGACTTGAATGTTTTGGTTCTTAAACTAAGTGAAATGCATGTAAAATGTTGCAGTTGTTCCAAAAAACGATTATGGTTTATATTTTTCTGCTTCAATGAGATGAAACCTCTTACAAGGTTGGAGGGCCTATTTATTTTAGGGTAGAAGGGTTAATCTTAGAAAGCCAAGAGAGATTCCTAAAACAACACTGCCTATCATATATCAGTTAATTATACTTATGGCATATAAGTATATAAGCATACAAATATGAATTGAGAGAGAAATGTGTGATTTACACAATTGATTCAATGACAACTAAAACCAGAGTTCACTTCTCTATCTTTATATAAACTAGTATATCTAGTGAGGATTTAAAAGTTTTTATAATACATATTTTAACATTTATACCAAAATAGTTTTTTTGTAACTGTTTATTTTTAATTTTTGTCGGTCCTGGAGCTTGAAATCTTGACCTGGACGATGTCGGTCAGGTCTTCAGCTCAAGACTAATGTTCTACCACTTGAGTCACAGCCAGTTTTCTGGTGGATCATTGGAGATAAGAGTCTCATGGTCTTTCCTGCCTAGGCTGGCTTTGAACCATGATTCTCACCTCTCAGACTCCTTAGTAAATACGGTTATAAGCATGAGCCATTGGCGCCTAGTAACATAATTATTTTTTACACATTTATGAATTATGGAGTGATAATCCCATTCATTTATATGTTGTTTAATGATCAATCCATATCATATCCATTAATTTCTGCATGTAACATTTCTTTATGGGGAGAATGCTCAAAAACTTATCTTCTGGTGTGATGAAATATCTATTCTTAACTATAATCACTTTGCTTCCTGTAGTATAAAATTAATATATTTACATTTAGTCATGGAAGTTTGCCAATTAAATTTATGTAAAACATGAATTATAAAGTTAAAGAAATTCATAGTTCCTTTACTTTTTTAAAGAAAATAATTATGCATTTTTTCAATTATATTTCTTTGGGAATGTGTAGCATTCATTGATTTAGCTGTTAAAATTGATAAGTTACATTATATCAAGTAGATTCAAACTTGTATTTGAAAATTGCACACTTAACACAAATAGACTTCACTTTCTTCTAAGACATAATTAAAATAATAGTATAGCAAAGCTTGGTGTTAGTTGTTCATGTGTAGAATAATAGAAACTCAGGAAGCTAACACCTGAATATTTTAGCTCTATATCAGTCCAAACAGACAAAAATGTGAAAACTTATCTCCAATTATCCAGCAGGAGGCAGAAGGTGAGGATGTGGCTCAAGGAATAGCATGTCATCAGCCATGAGCAAAAAATACAAGGGAGATCTATAAACATTGAGTTCAAGCACTAAAAATGGCATATACACAAAAGACAACAACAAAAAAATAGTATGAGCATCAATAATGAAGATAAAATAGTAGAAAAGATCATGAGAAATGTTGTGAAAACATCTGGAAGACAAAAATTATTAGACAGAATTTTGATTCATGAGAGGTAAAAGTCAAAGTATAATTTGGACAATCTCATTGTCGTCATTTGTGTTGAAACCTGGCTATTGGGTAACATGTGAAATAGCAGACTGTATTACCTGACATATCAGACTTCGTCTGTAACTATGCATCATCTCACTCTACAAAAATCTAAAATCGTGCTTGTTAATTTAAAAAGAATCTCATGTTAGAGACTGTTTTGTCCACACAGAATGGTGTCCTTAATTTGAGGCTTCAGACCAGTGCTTTATTTTATAACCACTCCTGTTTTACCCCTCTTTCCTTGTGCAGCTATATCTTACTAAGCTGGCACCAAGCCAAGGCTTTGAATTAGACTCCCCTGCCTTTTTACATTTAGAAGCATTATTTGTTGCTGGGTTATAAGCTGCAAACCCTTGAGTATTAATAAAGTCATTTTCTAAGAGATGAAAATAGCTGTGTAAAAAAAAACTAAAATGTCAAAGACTTAGCATAGTGGAAACTATTTTCTAGCTATATCACAATCTGTAGGTATGGATTTTGTTTCCCATTGTTCCATGGGACCCATTTTTGTTAACAGATCGTATTCTGCTGTCTTTTCATAAGAAATCATAGAGGTGATTTTTGCCGCTTATTCAATTATATCTAATATTTTAAAGTATATTTGTCCTAATATAATATTAATTTAATCATTCATTTCATTAGGGTGACTTTGGTCAGATTTTTTTCCAGTAAATCTTATCACTTATAATAAATGAGAACATGGTGTTTCAGTCTCCTATTAATATGACAAAATACATAATAAAATTAACTTAAAAGGAGGAAAGATAAATCATGACTTCTGATTTTATATATTTCGTTTTATGTTTTTCATCCTCATTGCTTTGGATTGCTGGTGGCACAGTACCCTATGTCAGGAACGTGTGATGGGTTATTTGCATTTATGGAAGCCAGGAAGTAAAGAAGAGGTGGAATTGGAGTGGGGGAAGGGAGAAAGAGGAGCAGGGGACGAGGGAGAGGGAGAAGGAAAAGGAGAAGGAGAAAGAGAATTAAAAGAAGGAAGAGGAAGAAAGGACTTTGATCTTAACATCCTCTTTGATCACAAGCTCAGTGACCAAATCTTTATGACTATGCCCACTTGAAAGGGTTCACCTCTTCATGGCAACATAGTGAAAGCTAACTATTAATCCAAATCCTTTTTGATTTCAGATTTAATTTATTGAGTGGTGGATAGATACTTCTATACAATTGTGATAACTTCTATTCCTAAATATTTACTTGACTTAATCAGAGAAGCTATTTGGCATAAAGGTGGTTAGGTTATACCATTGCTGGAGAGATTAATCAAATATTTAGAGTGCAAATGCCTTTTATTTAACAAATAAGGAAGCTTCAAGAAATTTCATTTTTGACCTTCAAAAATGACTATTTCATCTAACTCATAATGACTTGAATCTTTCATAATTTTATGGCATTTCCATTCAAGTATGTGTCATGTATAGTGATGTTCTTTCTTTCTAGTTGAAGGAACAATAAATACTATCATGATCATTTAATTCTTAGTTATTCTATAGAAAGTAGCTACTCAAAAATAAGTTCTATTACAGTCTTTTGGAATAATTTGATAACTGATGGAATATCGTGCATTAGTTATAGCATATTGAGATTGATTCATTTCTAAAATCACTATTGACATAAAATACATGAAATTCAGTGTTGCTCTGAAATGACTTGTTATTCAAACCTCAGAAATACATGACCAATAACTGAGATTTTTATATACCCCAAAATTTATGAATCTACTTTTTCTGTCAAATATAGTTTATATTTAAATGAATTGAAAATTATGTGACTAAAGTATATAATAGTTAATGTAATGTAAAGTAGCTTCATTCAGCCTGACAGAGCCTGTTGCTTTTAGTTTACATGAGAAATTTGATTAATGATTCTTTTTCGCTTTTAAATAATAGAATATTTCAATTTGTCCAAAGATTCTGTCATCTAAACCTTTGAGTGTATATTTTTTCATAAAAATGAAAACTATTTTTCACACTGCACGTTCAAGTTTAATAACTAAATAAATATCTAAACGTTAATTTGTTAAATTGAGCCTCTAAAATTCAAATAATATGAAATTTAATTTAATCTTAAGCATATTAAATCTGTGCTAAGCATAGGTGTCTCATGCTTGTAATCCTTGCTACTCAGGAAGCTGTGGTTCAAAGCTCACACACATCACAACACACACACACATATCACACACAAATCATAACACACACACACACACACACACACACACACACACACACACACACACACACACACACACACACACACAAAGCCAAAAGTGGAATTCTGGCTCAAATGATAGAGAAATATCTTTGAGGAAAAAAAGAAACTAAGTTTTAGGTCTTGAATTAAAATCACAAGAACAACACACACATAAAAAATATTATGTCTAAATTCTTATTTTAATTTGAAGAAATAAACAATATCATGAAAAGTAATAGTTGTTACATATCTTGCAACACTTGTGAAATTGATTTTAGTATAATTTGTCAAAACATAACAAGAGATTAAAATTAATATTAATCTAGTAATATTTATAATTACTCATAATACGTTGGAGTACAACAGTTGGTATATTTTCTATAGCCATAAGAAATGTTCTTATAAAAGAAAGAAAGGAAGATAGAAAGAAAGAAAGAAAGAAAGAAAGAAAGAAAGAAAGAAAGAAAGAAAGAAAGAAAGAAAGAAAGAAAGAAAAAAGAAAGAAAAGAAAAAAGAAAGAAAAGAAAAAGAGAGAGTAGGGATGGAGGGAAGGAGGGAGAAAGGAAAGAAGTAAGGAAGGAAGGAAGGAAAAAAGGAAGGAAGGAAGAAATGAAGGAACAAAGGAAGGAAAGGAGGGTGAAAGGAAGAGACAAAACTAATTTCTTAAATCTGCTATTAGTCCAAAATAAACTCCATGTAATTAACCCTTTAGTAAATTCAAGTTTGCAATTTTCACTTCTTTGCATGTTCTCCATGCATGAATGATACCAACGAATAGAGGATCATGAATAACCAGGTGAATCTGTTTGCATCTGTAGTAATATGCATGCAAATTTTTTCTCATTTTCTATACATTGCAAACTATTTACACTAATAAATATTCTAAAATTATAAATATTCTAAAAATTGATGTAACCAACGGATGTCAGTGTCTTATATAATATGAATATTAGTATTTTAGTGCTATTAACGTTAGTCTCATATTATATTAATTACAAAAAAATTTATTACGTATTTTATCAGAGAAATTAATATCATCTGATTTTGGTGTCTGTGAAAGTCCTAAGAGCAGAAAGTAATTAAAATCAAAAGTTATCTGTATTTGTTGGCACAAACGAATATTTCTTACAGCAATTAACTCATTGAGATTGTTCTAATAAATCAGAAGGGCCTTAGAAAGGCTGTACAATGTTTACATGGTTACCTATGATGTGATTCAAGAGCCATTAAACTATCATACTTCACTTTGCCATCACTATAATTATTCCCATTATAAGAAGAATCATTCACATAATTCACATGATATAAGCTTGTCCTTAAGTTATTATCTGCTATGAAATATTATCCAAATGATATACTACCCTAAGTTAAAGCAAAAGTTGCAAAGTGTATTGGACGATGTAATTCCTTTCAGATACACATGTTGAAATTCTGTTCCCCTTTCTGTTGACATTAGAATCAACCTTTTAGAGATGACCCTGCAATAATGATCCTGATTAAGGAAGCCCAATATAATTACTCTGCCTTATGAATGTCCAGCAAATAATTACAATGAACCAGAAAGTGGACCCCCAAGAGAAAAGGAATTGCTTGGAACAACCATTTTTATTATCAATGTTCAAGCTTCTAGAGTATGGGTAATATACTTCTTTTGAATTTATGCCACTTACTTTGAAGAATTCTCTTATAAAAGCCCAATGGCTAACAAAAAGCAAAGTATTTTGGAGTTAAATATCACAAATTTTGATAAAAATATTTATTATATTTTATTATTTGAATTTTATTCTCCAAGTCTCCAGGTTAAAAATATTTTTAAATTTGAATTGAATTGAGGTTCAACTCTATTCAACTCTCATAATTAAGTTTCAAAAAGTTTTTTTCTTTAAGTATTTGCACAAAGGAGTTGCCATTCACTGAAACAGTATATGGGATACAGTGCATCTTGGTCAATATCACCCCTTTCAACATTCTCATCCACCCCTCCCAATCAAGCCCAATCCCTATGTAGCTCAATAATATGTTACGGAATTACTTGCCATTTAATAAAGCAGTTTATGCGTACAATGCACCTGGAATTGTGTTACCACTTCAACATCTCCACCCCCATTTCACACTACCCCTTCCTTTGTATATTTCAACTATGGGAATTATACAATGGATTGCTGTCTGTATTCTATCCTTTTCCCCTTCAATTTCCTACCCCTCTCTCATTGCCCCCCACTGTCCTCTCTTGCAGTACACATTTACTGTTATTTATTTTGTTGGGCTTTCACAGTCTTTTAAGAGAATTATAGTATTTTCACTCTTCATGGACTCTGACATTTCAGATAATTCACTTGTACCTCCTTGCATCCCATCAGTGGAATTGCTGGATAATAGGTAGCTCTCTATTCAGTTTTGTGAGCAACTTCCATAGTTTTTTCCAAAGTGGTTGAACAAGATTACAGTCTCACCAACAATGTAATACAGTTTCCTTTGGGCCACAGCCATATCAGCATCTGTGATTGTTCATATTTTCATAATGAAATTGTAACAGTGTTTAGATGAGTCTCAGTGTTGTTTGTATTTGCATTTTTTATGGAGAGTGATGTGTCTATTTGTTTTTCTTACTTCTTCTTAGAAGTTATCTTTAAGTCTTTAACCATATATTAATTGGGTTCTTTTTTATTTGAGGGTTTATTGTTGTTGGATTTAATTTTTTCATTTATAAATATGGGTTAGTTATGAAAACCCTTTTCTGATGATTAGCTAGTAAAATTTTTCTTCCATTCTCTTCTCTTTCTATATATCTTGCTAACTTTTCCTTTGCCATGAAGAAACTCTTCAGTTTGATGCAATTCTATTTGAGCCAGATAGAATAATATTACGCCATTTATAAGGAAATAGAAAGACTTAGAACAAACATATATTAAGTGAAGAAAGACACACTCAAAGAAATATAGGTTTCCTGATTTCCCTCATTTGTTTTATTAGAATGTGCCTCTAATTCTACAAGTAAACACACTTGGATGGTAAAGGAGAAAACATTACACTTGCACATGATAAATTATATGGGGTTTTAAACATTTATATAGTGAGATCAAAGCAGGATGCCCTTTGGAGAGGATCACAAAGGCTCAATAGTTACATGAATATTATCATATAAAATAATGTTCATCAAAATGATCTCCAATAAATGATAATGAAAGATTTTTATTGGCTTGCTTTTTCCTTCTTTCTTCTGATGCTGGTTTTTTTCTGCACCTTTGGTCTTATATGTAAGTTTTCAAAGGGCAAGGTGTAGCATAAATGGTGGGACAAAGGGTGAACAAATGCAGCAATGCTACTCAATAGACACTACATTAAAAATGAACTATACAACTTATGGGGGAAGGAGGTTGAAAGGGAAAAACTGGGAGAACATTAAGGAAGAGGTGACACTTCAAAAAGAAATGTGCTCATTTTCTGACTTATGTAATTGTAACCCTTCAGTCATCATCTTTAAAAATTAAAAATGGACCTCATAAATAGGCCAGAGTAGCTATACTAATATTAGATAAAATAGGCTTTAAATTAAAAGTGGTATGAAGGTAAAAAGAGACAAAGAAAGACATTACTTATTGTAAAGAAAACTATCAATATGAGGATGTAATAATTCTAAATATCAATGCCCTGAATCCTAGAGCTCCCAAATTTATAAGACAAATACTACTTACCCTAAAAATATGTATACATCCAAACACATTGTTGGTTGCTTGAACACATCATGCTTACCTCTGGAGAGGCCAGCCAGGCAAAAAACTTGGCAAAAAACTTCAGAGCTAAATAACTGTATTGACAAACTCTACCTAACAGATATCAACAATAGTTCATCTAGCAGTGTCACAATATATATTCCTCTCAGCAGCCCACAGAACGTTCTCGAAAATAGATCATATCTCAGATCACAAGGAAAATCTGTGAAAATTCAAAAATAAAAATGAAATTACTCCTTTTAATCTGTCAGCCCATGATGGGACCAAATTAGTTCTCGACATCAAACGGCATCACAGAAAATTCTGAAACTCACAGAGAATGAATAACACATTGCTAAATCATCAGTGGGTTACTGATGAGATATGGAGGGAAGTTCCAACGTTTATAGAATTCAGTGGAATGAAACAGACAAAATGCTCCCTGCTCTGGGATACAACTGCACAGGCAATACTCAAGGAAAATTTATATCTTTGAGTGTGTACATCAACAAATTAGAACAAACTTGAATCAGCACTAGGTACTTGCAAAACAGGAACAAGCCCAACCAAAAATTAGTAGACAGAAGTAATACAAATTAGAATAAAGAAATAAATGAATCAGAGTCTCAAAAAACCATACAGACAATCATAATTGACTTATCTACTAGTAGCTGACAACTTCTCCCAATGAATGTCAATGCATCTATTTTCAGAGATAGACTCAACCAGCCCAAACCAGTGAACAAAACAAACTATTAGGATTCTAAGAAACAAAATTTCGTTTGACTTTAATTAAATTTAGTCTGTTATTATTAAGGTGATTTATAGAGGGATTACAATTACACGAGTCAGGTAAGAGTACATTTCCTTTTATGAAATATCTTCAGTTCCCTCACTTGTTCCCAGTCCCACCCTCCTGTCCCTACCCGTGTGTTAAATAGTTCACTTTTATCAATGTTCAATGAACTCCACTGCTGCAATTTTTCACTAAAGCTCTGTGACCACCCCTCACGTTCCTGAAGATATACAATGAATATATCAGGCATGAGGTAAAGACTACAGAATCAACACAAACTATAAACAACAACAACGAACACAAAACAAAAAAGGAGTCTTTTGTTTTCATATGACATACTTTGTGTCAGCATATATATTATATAAATAAAATTATTTTTTATCATAAAGTCAATTCAGGGATTGAGGTGTGATAACATAATTTTGCTTTCTATTTAATAATGCTTTTTATTCTAACATTAAAAATGTAATTAACACAATTCAAGTCCTATGAAATTTGAAGTTTTTGATTTAAAGTTTTATTTCAAAATGTCAAATAGTTCCATTTCGGCAACTAAAATGAAAAACAGGAATGTTTTATCCTCAAGAATGTCATTATTTCATGTGCAAAACTAAAATAAGTGTAATATTAATGTAGTGGAAATAAATCAAGGACTTATGCAATGCATCAATTCCATAGATTATGAGATGTATTGATAAAATTAATAAAACTTGTTTTAAGTAGATTACTTAAGACATGAAGCAAGTGATAATTTTCTTTTCTAGGTGGAGTTGATATAGAAATCAAAGCCCAAAGATTCCACAGTCCTGTGTGCTTGATGCGTGGCAATTTACACATATGCTTATCTCATCTCAAAGGTATTTCAAAATAACTGTGAACAGGAGTAGAATGAAAAGAATCACTCAAATGTTTACTTTTATTTTGTGACTAAATATGCCTTTTATATCTCTTTATTTTATTTGAAAAATCTGGTAAATTTATTTAAGTCACACCAACAATAATGAGAAATAAACAGCCCGTCGCTCCTTAAAAGACAATCAATAAAAAAAGGAAACAACAAAGAAAAAAATGAACCTCATTTTGCACATGGTCTTTTATATTGTGGTGTTTGTAATTGTTGATTATATGACTATCTCATGAGTCTGGGCTTGAATTACTAGGGAGGGCTACTGGAAGAAAATTTCAAAATCTAGAGCAGCTAACACAGTTGTTCAGTTGTTTGTGGGTTTCACTACAGTAGCAGCAGGGCATACGATATACAAATGAAATGATTCCAGTGCTTTACAGGCCAGAATGTGATGAAAAGCATACTTTTATCTTCTTAGATGAAATAAAAAGACCACACTTTAAAAGCTTACTAAACCATCAGCCCTTTAAATAACATTGCCTTCTTTTAGACACTCCAGGTATTTCAAGTCCTTCATCTCCCCACAACCATTGCTGCCATTCACAATCATTCCTAAGATGAATATCCAGTTCTTCTTGACATTTCAAATACTTTACGAGCAATATAAACAATAATACAAGTTGTTGAGAAAAGTTAATTTAGAATCAGTAAACAAATCACATTCAACTCTATAGCATAACCTTTAGGAAAAGTGAATTAAGGAATATGGCATGTCCTTTGTAATTTAATATTAGACATTAGGGAAAATGCCAGAAACAGACTCTGCAAGAAGGAAAGAGAATTCTTTGATATGATATATTAAAGATTAACTAGGGAAAAGTAATTTAACCTACAGTTTCTATTATATGATAACATACTTTTGTCTACTAATCAGAGACACTCATAAAGATTTTTAATTATGATATGAAAAATGCATCATCATGAATGAATGAAATCACGGTGTGGATGGCTCATTATTCTCATTATTTTGAATTATCTGGTGTTTTTTTTGTGTGGAAATATGAATGTATTTTATGTCTGGGGTGGAGTTTGATTATTAGATCATTGTGTGATACCCAGTGTCAGGAACCTAACATGAGTTAGAGTGGTAAATATATATGTATGTGTGTGTGTGTGTGTCTCTGTGTGTGTGTGTCTCTGTGTGTGTGTGTGTCTTTGTGTGTGTGTGTGTGTGTCTGTGTGTGTGCGCCTAGAAGTCTATATTTAGAAAGAAATATCTTATCTCCCTCAGGGTGTATATATATATATATATATATATATATATATATATATATATACATATATATAATTCTATTAGGTGTACTAAATTAATGACAGCAGATAAAAGTAATAAACGTTTGGGGCCTTATGTTTATATTCGTATGATTGCATGAATAAACTAAAAAGTTATGTTTGGGGTATGAGTTTTATAGAAGGTCAGCTGAAAATATAAATATTTGGAATCTTGAGAAAGATATCAATGGCAATCATTTCAGTGTAGACCAATTTTAGACAACACTTGCAAGGGTATGTAATCCTATATGTAAATGCAACATTTTTTGATTTTCCAAAGCTACACTATTATAGAAATTTGTAGGAAAACAAGTTAAATTATAAAAACACAAATGTAATATGATTATTCATTGCATAGTTTTACATTTTAGTTTCCTCAAGTAAAAATAGCATTTATTTCTTCTGTATAGGAAGGAAAAACCTAAATATTACAGTTTGTGCCATATTTCACATTGGGAAGCTTTGTCTACATCAAGAAGTTTATTTCTTTTGTTTCTGTTTTCCTATTCATAATGCATCTTTTCAAAGTATTCTTCGGAGGACTTTTTCTTTCTCACAGTTTGGGGCTTAAACATAACTCACGAACTCAGTTTGTTTGCTAACAGTAATCAGTCTACCATTTGAACCATGCCTCCAGCCCAGAAATTTTTTCAGTTAATTGGAGTTAGAACCATATAAACTTTCCTACCAGGTGGAAAACCATTATCCCCCAAGTCTCATCCTTCTTAATCACTAGGATTATGGAGATGAGTCATGGACCCCAAGAATCAATGACTTTTCATGTCTTATAGATTCCACATGTTTGATAGTAATTGTAATGATAAACGACCACAGATTGGGTAGCATGAACACTGTAAATATATTGCCTCTGAGTTCGTGGAACTAGAACTCCAAGATCAGAGTTGGCTTCTTCTGAGTCCTCTTTCCTTAGCATATTCAATGCCTTCTGCATCTGTTGGAGGAGACTTCCACTTAAATGCTATCTTTGAGATTCTGTTTCAAAATACAATCACTTTCTAATGCATTGGGTTTTTGATAGTAAGATTTTAATGGGACCGTATTCAACACATAACATATTACTTTATGGAGTGAAGAAAATCTCATAGGAAATTATTTGGTTTGGGCATGGAAGTTGTGGTTATACTTTAAAAAATTAGCAAAAGAGGTAAAGGTTTTATTAGAGCTTGTAACACCAGTATGAAGTCTTGACCTTAGACATGCCACATTCTTACCTGGTACATACTTAAATTCTGAGCTGTACTGGAGGATTGAACCTAAAACCATACACTTGTTAAACGTCATATCTACTACTGCCATACCTTCAGATTGTAATTGGATTGCTTATTTTGAGGTAGTATCAGTATGCCTGGGCCTGATTGGACTGTGGTCCTCCTAACACAAGCAAAAAATATTGCACCCAGCAAATGGTTAGAGTTTCTCAAATTTCTTTTTGTGTCTGTGCTTGCCTGTAACTGGAATTCTCTAATCTCTCTTTCCCAAGTAGATAAGATTAGAAGTCTGAGGCTCTTTATCCAGTAAAAGTATACAATTTGAAAATATCTTGATATTGCCTATATTTGTGATTAATATATATAACTAACCATAATTTTCTCCCTCTTTTGTTTAGTAATCTATGTTGAAAACATTGGCTTACTTTATATACATGGCTTTGTTTTGGATGAAATCCCATAACTATCCAAAAAAATCTCCCAAAAGTTTATGTTAAAAATCATGGAAAAGAGGGCTTCAGGTTAGAAAAAAATACTGATTCTTAAGTTATAAATGCAATATATTTATAGTGTTAGTCAATGCTTTCTTAAGTTTGAGAAGAGAAGGAAGGCAGAAATGTGAAAGGTGTCACATATAATTTTCATAACCTACTAGGTCTCTGTGGAAATTCGGTACTTGTCACTTCATGTTAACTTCCTTTCTTAAAACTTCCTTTATTAAAACTCTGTGGGTTGGACTGATTGGTAACATTCTCCAGGAAATGAGGCTGATTTTAGAAGTCTGATGGTATGGTAAATAAGGAATGATGAGAATGAGGACAGATATTGTCACAGAATGAGCCGACCGGGTTCAACTGCTGAACAGCAAAACAAAGCTAAGTAACAAGTCTGGAAGATATATAGATAGATACGTATACACATAAATTTACATGCATGCATGAAATAGTAAATCTCCAGTAGAATATAGAGATACTTGGCCTGACAATTGTTAAAATATATAAAACTGATTGCAGGAAAGGTACAGTAAAATATCAATAGTTTATCATAGATTTTGGAAACATTTTTTAAAGGACAAAAATTCTTCCTTCATTATATATTTACCCTTAGTATATTTTAAGATTTTTTACATTGTAGTAGGAACATATATACAATGCCGAGAATTAGAATTACACACAATATGCAACATGGCTAGCACTGGTGGTTCAAGGTTGAATCTTAGCTAGTTAAGAGATTGAGATCTGAAGATTACAATTTGAAGCCAGGCGGAGTAGGAAAGATCATTAGATTCTTATCTCCAATTAACCAACCGGGCAAATGGATTTCCAGTTCATATTATATGTAGATCACTGGCCTTGACCACAAAAGCACCACTCCAGCCCTGAGTTTAAGGATCAACAGAAACAAAAACACAAAATACAACATGGAGTTAGATATTTTATAATAAAGCACATTTTTATATACTCTACATTGTTAGAAAGACTAGACTTCTGTGTTAGCTTTATAACCTTCCATAATAAGTGATATTGTCCATATATTAAGCAGAAAGGCTTACACATTTAAAAGTTTGAAGGTTTCAGCATAAGTTCAGTTTGTTTTATTGCTTTGGTAGGCTGTGACAAGACAATGTCAAGGTGGGGAGTATGTCAAAGAGAAATGTTTTTGACCGAGAATGATTAAAATATAGAAGGAAGATGAGATTCTATGTACTCATAGGTTTCAGTCTACAGAACTACTCAGGTATTCTCCACAATCTGGGAGGAAACGGAAAGTCATTTTTCTTTCACACATTGGTCTTTCTGGGGCATACTAAAATCAAGTGGCAACATCTTCACCTATGACAGAATATTATTCCATTATGATTTACAGAGTAAGTTTCCTGGCATATAATTTTTTTCTTCCTCTTTTGTGGGGGGTGATATACATATTTTTTTTCAGAAAGGCAACCTTGTCTTAACCACTACCCACAAAATTTATGCTGTCATAGAATCAGAGTTTTTTTTAATTAAATTAACACAATAGTAGGCTTATTTATGCCAACACAAAATATAAACACTAATGACATTTTTTACTGAACAACCTCTCATAGAAAAAAAATGAAGAAGAAAAAAAAAAGAAAAAAAAATGAAGAACAAATCCATGTAAATTTTTTTCTGTGGGTTGTGGGGCTTGAATTCTGGGGTGAACCAGTGTTCAGCTCTTCAGCTCAAGGCTTCCACTGTACCACTTGAGCCACAGTGCTGTTTCTAGTTTTTAGGTGGTTTTCTGGAGGTAAGGGTCTCACAGTCTTTTCTGACCAGGCTATCTTTCAACCAATATCCTCACATCTTAGACTCCTGAGTAGCTAGGATTACAGGCATGAGCCACGAAGCCCAGATCCAAGTCAAGTTTTAAAAAACAAGCTTATTTAAACTTCTGGATTTTTCCAAAAAATGATATTATTTTTTCAGCATTAGTTTATAACTACGAGTTATTTTTAGATATAACTGGGATTATTTTTAATAATATTAAGTATAATTTTTACTATTACTCAGTATCTCACAAAAATCCACTTTAATCTACTTTCCCCAAAGTCAATTATTACATACTATCTCACACTATTATTATTACATTCTATATTGCATATATTGTGAAGTGAAACTAGTTTGGACAATTTCATATAAATTAGTAGATGCTTTTTACCCCTATAAATTCACATCTCTGGTCTTAAACAAAGGAAAGAAGATTTTAGAGTAAAAATCAAATATGAATGTGTAGTGTGTACCAATTAAACCAAAAATTCTAAGTTAATACAGACAAAATTATTACCATTGGAAATAGTGAGGCAAGAGGAGGCAGAATTCAATCACGTCAAACAATGTCTCTGTTTTTCTGCTACCCCTTCCACGAACAAGAACTCCCGGGTCCCAGTTATAACAAAACTTCAATTGTCTCTCTTAGAATCTATGTGGAAAAGTTCTAAATCACTGATGCTTTTTCTACTTTCTGTTTTATGAAACAAAATATAGACACAAAACAATTAAAATAAATGTACACATATGTTGAAGTCACCACAACTTGAAAAACAACCAAGAAATTGGAACTCCCCCAGGAACAAAAACATGTTATGCTCAGTTTTTTTTAAAGTACAAAAACCTCAAATACATGTTAACTTGAGTAGAGATATAAGGATAACTGTCTTTCCGAAATAAGGTTGTGTTAATTTGTTATTAAATTCATTTGGATGAACCTAATATAGCAAATCCCTTGAATGGATCAAATTGTTTAAAACAAAGGTAACTGTATGTGAAGTAAGATCTGCACATATTTAAAAGAAAAAATATTACAGTATTAAATCACAAAAATCATGACATACTTAAAAAAATCAGAAATGCAATGAATAAGTCCAATAATATCCATATAGAGAACTAAATCCTACTGATTTCCCAAGAACAAAATATGCAAATAATAGAATCCTAGCAGTGTACCTGAGTGTACATAATTTTAAACAACTCCAAATTACACTGTAGAAGATTTAATGTGGGTTATCATAATGAAAACATCAAAATATGATACAAATGAAATAAATAATCTAATGAAAAGAGAGAATAGGAGTAGTTTCTGGAAAATACTGTTTTAATAAATGTTGGTCAATATCTTTCTAGTACTGAGAAAATTGCATACCTACTTAGTTAGATCCAAAAAAGACCCAAGTTACTCGATCTGATTTGAAACTTTGGCAAAGTGGCAGGATACAACTGTTACATTATTACGGATTTGACTCTGGCACGGAATTCATTTCCTCTTTGATCTGACAAATGAATATATGAAAGAACATAACTTCTCCAACTAAATATCAAGACCTAACTAAACATATAATCAGAAAAGTCATCATGCAAACCGTATTCCAAACTGGCATTTAAGAAAAATCAGTGATACTTATTCTGTATTTATTTTAAAAGATTTTTTCCATAAATTATTTCCTTTGGCTTGCATTTTTAAAACATCGTGTTAAATGATGTATATCTTGGTAACTAATTTTGGATGCCTCTATAAATTTAGTTCTGCGTATAATGTCTCAATTCAGTTCCTAACCCATGAAATGATGTTGATTACAAAACAAATGCTAGTAACCACTGTTTATAATGCACAAAATCTCATAAGGATAATTTCAGTAAGCATAGGTTAACATTTTGATATCATGGTCTCATGACTGATGAGCCCTATCTGCATGAGTATACTTGTACCTAGATTCCTCAGCCTCAATTTAACCACTGTTAAAAAAAATGTTTATATCTTTATCATCCAACAGTGTTAAACCTGAATATAAAGCCTAAGGAAAATGATAAGGTAAGAATTTAGCTTTTCTGGATATAAAGTAAACAGAAATGCAGCATAGAGTAACTCATTGGTTTAAAGTCAACCTATTTCTCCAAAACATTCTAAGCATTTCCTTACAAATTGTATTATTCTCAAGAAGGGAATGGGGAATGTGAGAAGAGGACTAACCAAGTATTGTCTTCGAATATACAAAATTTGGATTTAACTCTTTATTTCATTATAGACATTTTGGATAAAAACTTTTTGAATAATTGATTTCCAGGTCAGGTATAATATATCCTAGTTGCATATACCAAACTACATTCAGAAAATGATATATAGAGATTGAGTAAAGAAAACATATTCAATAAATAGCAAAAAGTATATACATATAGGGATAATATTTTGAAGAGTGCATTGAAAATATTCTAATATAATAATTAATTGGATTGAACAATTTCATATTGACAGCAATTAAGTAGAATACTTTAATTTTAATCGGACAACATAGTCTTTCTAAATAAGCAAAATCAATTTCTCCTTTTACTTTACTAGGGAAATAACTGAACAAAAAGTGGAAATTAACATATGAATCTACAACAGCTGGAATGAATTTTTGTCTTTTTATTATCAAACATTAATTTCACAAGGTATTTTATTGTTATACACATATCCATATAATGTAGCTTGCTAAATTTTATTCATTTTATGAATTTCATTTCTTATTTTTATACTTTTATTATGTCATGATACTAACATAAATTATTTGAACATATATACTCCACAATATTTCTCTTCATCTCCTCTCTTACTTTTGTTCAAATTTAATCAGTTCCACCTTTTATACCTTGGTCATTCATTTTATTTTCTAGGTCTAGATTCTGCATATGACAAAGCTAGAATTTGTTTTTCACAGTATGGCATATTTCTTTAATATGAAGGTTGCTTCTTCTATGTATTTTCTTGAAGATGATATGATTTCAGTATTATGTCTGGCTAAGTAATACATCATTGTTTATATATGCATATATATTACAATTTCTTTATTCAATTAGTGATTAAGGGATATATAGGTTAATTCTATACTTATTTGCTTTTTTTTATGTGGGAGAAGGAAGGATGGAAATAATGATGTTTGGACTGAGAAACATGCTCTTTAGTCAGGCACTCTAGTATTTGAGACATCCTCTCAGCTGCTCTTTCATAAGTATTTCAATAATGCATTTTATCTAAAAAATAAATGTTAATTACATTTGCAAAATGTTCTTTTTCGGTATCTATATTATTATTTATTGTAGTGTCACATTTAGTATGTCATGTGAGTATGGGGGTGTATGTGAGCAGGAAAATGCATGCATGTTTTTATATGTAGATGAATCTAAGGAAACTGAATTTATGTGAGATAAAGTAAGTTGTTAATTTGCTGCAAATGTCCAGTTTGTGGAGTGTGATTTCAAGATCACATTTTGGTAGGTTTCGTACCGAGTAAGTAGATGTTTCTAATCCAAAATCATAAGGACTAAAACAGATACTCTGTTTTATAATCATTCAATGTTAGTAATCCAGACATTGTAATAAGGAGAAAAAAATTGCTTGAAAGTATGATGGGTCAGTAGTAAGCCTTTAGAAACTCTATAATTTCCCCAAAATCTTCAGATATACTCTTTGGATATTAATTAAAAATATATTTATAAACATACAGATTTAATATGATCTTGCATATGTAAATATGTATATATTGTAAATATATATTTAGTTATATTTAAATTTGTATTACAAATATTCATTTATATTTAATTCATCCCATTATATATATACTGTGTGTAGGTATATGTATATGTTTGTATATATATATATATATATATATATATATATATACTATTTACTTTTTTAATTAATTATATTTTTATTTTTTTGTGAACATATTGTATATAAGGGTTACAATTACATGGGCAAGATAATGCGTACATTTCTTATCAAGCATTGCAGCATCCTCCTTTGTTTACCCTTCACATCCCTTCCCAGCCTCTGTCCCCCTGCGCTCCACCCAATCCTCCCCTGTCCCCCGTACCAAGGTTGTAAAGTTCGTTTTTGACATGACAACCTGTACTTCTCATTGTTGCAACAGGTCCACCTGTATCCTTAAACTACTTGTTTTTCCCCAACTCCACAAATTATACTGACATCAAATACAGTGAAAGTAGGGGTTATATTGTGGGGGAGGGACATACAAAGCAACAAAGAAATAATCTTATAATTGCATTAGAAACAAATGCATGAAAGAAAAAAGCATTCAAATAGATATCTAAGGATTCATTTTCCTAACATCACATTACCTGACCTTTTCCACTTGACTCATACATATACTAGATATTGCAAATAAGGGAAACCATGGGACCTAAGTTTCTTTGGGCTTGGCTTACTTCACTTAATATAATTTTTCCAAGTCTTTCCATTTCCTAACAAATGGGCACTGTCATTCTTTCTGATGGAGGCAAAGAATTCCATTGTGTACATATACCACATTTTCTTGATCCATTCATCTACTGAGGGGCATCTGGGTTGGTTCCAGATCTTAGCTATGGTAAATAATGCTGCACTAAACATAGTTGTGCTGGCAGCTTTAGTGTGGAATTGTTTGTCTGAATTTGCACAGTCAATAGTCTACCGATACAATCTAGTTCAACAGATACATCTATTCAACATCAAACATCTATATGTTAATGGGCTATGAACCGCAAAGAAGAATTTAGAAGACCAGAAATTATTAGGGTTAGGGAGAGATATAGGTAAAAAATTGGAATAGATCGATGTGGGGAGGCACAGGGAGAGTTTACTAAGTCCTAATCTCAAAGCAGGAAATAGGTTGGGTAGGATGAAAGTAGAGAGAAAGAAAAAAAGAAGAAAGGGAAAGGGAAAAGAGAAGAGAGCAGAAAAAATACAAAAGTAAAAATTAATAATATTATGCAAACAGGAAACATTCTATTTAGAGAAGAATGTGAATATATTGAGAGAAGCAGAGGGATATAAAGGAGATATGAAAAACTTAAATATAAAAATGCTTAAATATTATATTTGTATAAAAGTAGTACTGCTATTAAGGAATTTAAGTCTCAGAGGTTTTGAATTAAGTAATAAATTTGTGGATTAAGTGTGTACACAATGGGGGATAGTGTCTAATAGTCAACTATGGGTTTATCTGAGGATGTGCAGGACAAGAATTAAGTCACATAAAGAAGAACGAGAGGAAAAGGTGAAAAGAATAAGAAAGGAAGAAAAAAGATAAGAAGTTCAGTAGAGCTAAACATAAAAAAAAACAAAAAGATAATTAAAAAAGAAAAAAAGAGAATGTAAACAAAAAAAATGAGAGAAAAACGCATACTCACGTATCCCTAAAATCTAAGTTATAAGAGGAAAAAAAAGTTACTGGAAAACAATTTTTTTTCAAAAAAGGCAAAAATTAAAGATTAAAAAAAGTTTTAGAAAAGAAAAAAAATTATTTATATAATGTACCAAAAAAAGAAGAAGAAGATGAAGACGAAGAAGAAGATGAAGACGAAGACGAAGACGACGACGACGACGACGACGAAGAAGAAGAAGAAGAAGAAGAAGAAGAAGAAGAAGAAGAAGAAGAAGAAGAAGAAGAAGAAGAAGAAGAAGAAGAAGAAGAAGAAGAAGAAGAAGAAGAAGAAGAAAGAAGAAGAAGAAGAAGAAGAAGAAGAAGAAGAAGAAGAAGAAGAAGAAGAAGAAGAAGAAGAAGAAGAAGAAGAAGGAAGAAGAAGGAAGAAGAAGAAGAAGAAGAAGAAGAAGAAGAAGAAGAAGAAGAAGAAGAAGAAGAAGAAGAAGAAGAAGAAGAAGAAGAAGAAGAAGAAGAAGAAGAAGAAGAAGAAAAAGAAGAAGAAGAAGAAGAAGAAAGAAATCGGAAGAGTAAGACAGAAGAAGAAGAAGAAAAAGAAGAAGAAGAAGAAGAAGAAGAAGAAGAAGAAGAAGAAGAAGAAGAAGAAGAAGAAGAAGAAGAAGAAGAAGAAGAAGAAGAAGAAGAAGAAGAAGGAAGAAGAAGAAGAAGAAGAAGAAGGAGGAGGAGGAGGAGGAGGAGGAGGAGGAGGAGGAGGAGGAGGAGGAGGAGGAGGAGGAGGAGGAGGAGGAGGAGGAGGAGGAGGAGGAAGAAGAAGAAGAAGAAGAAGAAGAAGAAGAAGAAGAAGAAGAAGAAGAAGAAGAAGAAGAAGAAGAAGAAGAAGAAGAAGAAGAAGAAGAAAGAAGAAGAAGAAGAAGAAAAGTTCTTTGATTTTTTGGGGGGAGGGGTGGGAAAAATCCTGTATCTCCCTTGTGTCCGTACCCAGCCTCTTGTTGGAGTCTCTGGTCTGCTTGTGGTCCTGTGGCTTGGTTGGTTTCTTAAGTCAGTTTGTTCGAACAGGCAGAAAAATACTCTGCTTTACCCATGATTTTGCGATCCTCCTCCCAGGCTAGTTCAAAGGGAGGCAGATCTGCTTTGATTATCACAAAAGAGGGGGATGTAGTGATGAAGCTAGATTCTGGGTAGAGTTGAGGCCTTTCAAAAAACAGTAGCTTTTCCTGAGGACTAATTTGTGAAAAATTCACAGAGCCCAGCCTGGAGCCACTCTCAGGTTTTCTGTTTACTGAATTTCAATTGATTGTCAAGGCTGCTAGAGGGAGGGGCAGCCTCTGGCTCTGATTACCCAGTTAAGAAAGAAACTCTTAGGGCTGGCGCCCAAGCTGGGTGACTTTTCCCTGGGTGGAACTGGGTCTGGCAGGTCACGCCACCGTTAAGTTCTTGTGACCTGCTAAATGAATCGTTTTATTCCAAGGCTTGAGTTGGAGCTAGCAGCTTCGACGAGCTTTGTCGGTATCCAAGATGGAGATCTCCGGTACCGGGAGGGGGGGGGGTGGTCTTCCCTCCTCTGCTCCCTGAAGAAGGTGTGAGGATGTCAGGCTTCTACTCACGCCGAGTCTTGGTTCCTGGGTCATCTCTGGTCTGTGAACTGCAGGATGAAGATGTCAGCTCCTTGTCCGTCCTTGCTGGTGTTGAGTAGAATCAACTCACCCGCTGCGTCTGGCTCCTTTGTCCTGGACTCTCTGTGGCTCAGGTATGGATCCTGCGATCGCAGCTGCCATTCGCCACCGCTGCTGCCTCTGTGGCGGCTGCTTGCAAGAACTCAGATGTGGCTCGTTGCCTGGATTTTCCCTCTCTGGCTTAACTCTATGTCCTGTGATGGCACACTTGGTGTGATTCTCTGGCTTAGGACTGTTCACTGGAACTCTAAAACTGCTTTCTATGTGAGAGCTTGTTTAGACTCCAGCTTCTCCTCCGCCATCTTCCCCAAACTCCCTCCTTCCTTCTCTTAATCGTCCTCCTTCTCCTCCTCTTCCTCCTCCTCCTCCTCCTTCTTCTTCTTCTTTCTTGTTCTCCTTCTACTTCTTCTCCCTCCTCCTCCTCCTCCTCCTCCTCTTCTTTTTCTTCTTCTTTTTCTTTTTCTTCTTCTTCTTCTTCTTCTTATCATTATAATTATAATTATAATAATTATTATTACTATTATTATCATTGTGCTGTAGAGGGGACAGTTAAACATGGGTGGTAATGACTACATTTCTTTTGTCTTTGTTTTTGTTTCAGTCAGTAATGAGGCTTGATCCCTGGGCCGGAACACTGTCTCTGAGCTCTTTCACTGAAGAATGGAAGTCATATTGAGCTCTATTTCCCTGAGTGCATTTCTTTTGGGACAATACTACCCTTTCCCTTCATCTCTTCCAGTTATTACGTCCTTCCCCACAAACAAGTTGCATAGGTCACTGTTGCACATGTTCCGCCTATGTCTCCCCTTTTCTTTGCCCCTTTAACTTCTCAAAGAGAGATAAATGAAGAAACACGACAAAAATGAAAGTAAATAAAGAAAAATATCATCTTGTTTATGTTTCCTGGTCACTGGCTATTTTTGAGATAAAATGTGTGTGTGTGTGTGTGTGTGTGTGTGTGTGTGTGTGTGTGTGTGTGTGTGTGTGTGTGTGTGTGTGTTTCCATATTGGGACTTGAACTCAGGGAGCTGACCTTTAGCTTTTTAACTCAAGGGTAACAGTCTACGATTTGAACCAAACTTCCACTTCTCGATTTTGAATGGTTAATTAGAGATCAACATTTCACACATTTTTCCTACCTGGTATAGCTATAATCCACTTTCCGTAGATCTCAGGTTTATAAAAAGCTAGAGTTACAGGTGTGAGACATAGGTAATGCTTGGCCTACCTTCTTTTTGTTAAGTAGTTGAAATGTAAAAGACAGTTCCAACCATAATAAAAAAGAAATCCATTTAAATTTCCCAGCTTCATTAACTGTTAATACTTTGTCACAATTGATATGTACAGAGAAACATTTTCTATAAATGCTCTTGCAATTTGGTTTTTATCTGGGTTTTTTCCTCATGATGAACTTGATTTTATATCTTTTTACCTACTAAATATTGATGAGAATATCTCCAGAGGACATTAATGACCTTTTGTTGGCTATTATAAGGAAATGGTGCAAGCTAAGACTTGTGATAAATTTGTATGCAGGACCCTGATGATATATCCACATTCTTAGCCAGAAGACTGTACTGCCTGTCACAAATCATCTAGATCTGGCAAAACTCTGACTCAGGTCTTGTTACCACCTTCTTGTAGGTCCCCTTAGAGTGCAATCCTGACTTTCCAGTGACCATGAGAGAGCCCTACTGGTCCTTCTCAGGACACAGCTAGGATCACCAGTCAGTCATAGCACCTACTGTTTCCTATAATGGAACAACACAGGAAATGTTAGGTCCTTAAGTTGTTATCAGTCCCAAGGTTTCCTCCTTGAACATTCGATCTTAAGACTAAAGGAGACATCAAAATCTATCTTCCTTGTGCCAGTTGTGGACCTGTATTTCTTTTGCTGCTGTTATCTTCTGTGGAAAGAAATGATCTGAGCTCTATAAGCCATTTTGCTTATTCTAGGACCTTAGGGTAAGTCTGGCTTTTAGATTTAGGCAAAAAGAAATGTAGTGATAAAAAAGAGCAAACAACATTTTTTCTAGTCTATTTATTACCCAAATATGTTTTCAAATTCTACAAATAATTCTTATTAGTAAGAAGCATTTAATTAGCAGTCACGTTCTCAAAGGCCTGAGTTCCCCAGTATGCTGTGCAAGAGAAACCACAGCAAGTGTCGGGGTCCTCCAGTCTAACTTCTTGCCCAGGGAGGAGTGCCTCCAAATTGAACAAATAACACTTCTTTCTTATATCTCAGATTACATGTCCAGGGTATACATACCAAAGAGAGCTAAGGACAAGAGATTAGTCTGACATGGGAACAATGCAGATCACAAACACGAATTCTATGTTAATAGAAACGAAAAGAAATTTTTCTTATTCATATAATACAATAAAAAGCACTACTTTTCTCATTATATCTTAATTGTGGTTAAACGTACTTAGTACTAGCTTCTTTAAAGTCCTAAGAATCTCTTTGACTGGAACTCAGAAGTTCCATTAGTATCAGCTTGAGACTTTATGAAAAAAAAATAATTTTTAGATTTTTGAAAATCTATTTTATTATAAAGATGCTGTACAAAGGGGTTACATTTACATGAGTAAATTAAACATTGTTACCCATGCCAGTGTTTTTCTCCCTCTGTCCCTTCACTGCAGTCCTCCCTACCCCCGTTACATTGTAAAGTTAATTTCTGCCATAGTGTCCTGTGAGTATCATTGTTGGAATGGGTCAGCTTTTGTACTTCTTTCAGCATTTTCTTATTTCCCTTCCCTTCCCCCAATCACATAAATGCATATACAGGATGCAGGGTACCAGATTCAAAGACGGGAATTGCCATGGATAAAACCAATAGGAAATGAAAAATGACATAAAATAAGAAGAAAGAACTAGCTGCGGTACATTGGCTATAACAAGCTTGACAATTAAACAAAAGAAGACCTGCTGTTTCTATGTCTTGAAGTTCATTTCAATTAGGATCATTTTGTATGGTCAATTATATATGAATATATATGTTATAAATATATATATATATATATTCATAACTCCTCAGCTATTATAATGCACTTTCAGGAGTAACAGGTTAATGCTAATCATTGCAAAGGAGGGAAATCATAGAGCCCATGTTTCTTTGGGCCTGGCTTGATTAACTTAGTATAATTTTTTTCCAAGTCTTTTCATTTTCTTACAAAAGGGACCATGATATTATTTCTGATAGAAGCATAAAATTCCATTGTGTAATTATACCACATTTTCTTGGTCCATTCATCTACTGAAGGACAACTGGGTTGGCTCCATACCTTTACTATGGTAAACAATGCTGCAATGAACATAGTTGTGCTGGTAGCTTATTGTGCCCTAGTTTGAGATCATTTGGATAAATGCTGAGGTGTGGGATTGTTGGAGGATTTCTATGTTGAGTCTTTTGAGGAATCTCCATACTGCCTTCTAGAGTGGTTGAACCAGCTTACATTCCTACCATCGGTGTCGTAGGGTTCCAATTTAGACATATCCACCCCAGCATCTTTTATTATTTGTTCTATTGATAATGGCCATTCTAAATGGGGTGAGTGGAATCTAAATGTGGTTTTGGTTTTGCTTTGCATTTCTTTTATTACCAGTGATGCTGAGCATCCCTCTTCTCTTTCTGAGAGACCACACTATTACAGGTTTCTAGTGTCTCAACAGAGGCCTAGAAACTTGTAATATTGTGTAATTTTGTTTTACATTCACTTCACTTGAGTTTCCAATGACTCTTATAACTTACAGTAAAGGTTTATACTATTTATCTTACTGAAAAAAACACTCATTTTCAAAAAGCATAGAAAAAAAAATCTCTTTGTCAGGGGTCCCAGTGAATTCTAAGGAAGTTTCTTTACTGGGAAATTTTACTTGGTTATTTGTTCGTTATGTCATTTTAACGGGTTTCACCGCCAACTCTTCAACAAACTAACAACTATGTTGCCTCATTGGATTTTGCTTCAAAAGTTACAAAATATTTTGACATATTTTTGGTTTGTGTTTGGGGGAATTTGGCTGTTGGAGTAAAAGTGGGCCAGTAATCAGGCTTCAACTGAGGGTCTGGAGCTCTTGCTTAGATTGCTTTACTCAGTGCTGTCACTGTGCCACTCAAATCTCATCTCCACTTCTGACTATTTCCACTTAATTGAGGATAAGAATCTTGAGGATTTATTAGCTTGGTTTGCCATCAAACTGTGATCCTCAGATCCCACCCTCGTGATCAGGTAGGATTACAAGAATGAGCCAGACGATGGACATATTGTGCTTTCTATGAAACCTAAACATGTATATAATTCTGAAGCATGTGTGTAAATTTATGTATTTCAAAATTAGTTCGAAAAATATAGCCTTTATGTGTGTGTGTGTGTATATACATAATATAAATGTGCAGAGGGAAATGAGGATGTATCTGCTAATTTTGAGGAAAGGGTTCACCTATGGCCTTTCTCAGACTGGGCTACACTGTACAGAATGCTTGAGACTAAAGGTGAGGTAAATGATGTCATCATCCAATTATCTACATCCCTTGCTAATATATGCATACACTCTGGTGTTGTCATGATTATTTCGTGTATGAGAGTCAGTACTGGGGTTGAATTCAGGACCTAGGTACTGTTGCTTAGCTTTTCTATGCGATGCTAGCACTCTACCATTTGAAGCACAGCTCAGTTTCTGCATTTACTGTTTAATTGGAGGTAAGAGTCTTTTTTGCTCAGTTGGCTTTTAACTGATTTCCTCATATCTCACGGTTCTGAGTAGCTACTTTTACAGTCCTGAGCTTCTAATGCCTAGCTTTTTGTTACTTTTACAAGCTACATGCTCACACACATTCCTTGCATTCAAAAATCTCACTATTTAACCTGAATGAACATATGTGAGGAAAGATGGTTCAGTGTGTATGTTATCAAATGGGCCTCTAGCCCCATTAACATCCTTCTGGTATTAACTTATATTTCAATGAGTGAGTACACATTTCCACTTTCACTCTGCCTTTTTTATCTTCCTTTATGAACTGTCTTTGATACATCTTATCTCCCAAACAGGAGATATTATGTGAATGTATTTGATAATATTTCAGATGGGGGTGGTGTTGTGTGTCTGGATGTCTGTTGTTGGAGGCCGCCCAGCTGGGCTTCAGGCACATAGCTAATGCTTCCTGTCCGCTGTTTGCAGAGAGGAAGGTTTTCTCCTTGGCCAGGCTTTGAATTGAGATCCTTTCATCTTAGACTTCTAAGAAGCTAGGATAACAAGCATGAACCACCAACAACTGATGTTTTAGAAGCATTAATTGCTTTTCCTTCATTGCTTTTTTTTCCTGGAAAGTTGATCTAGATAGGCTGCTTGTACCTCATGATAAGGTCATTTGAATAATACCCTTTGCCTCTGGCATTTCTGAAAATCATTTCTTCAGTTCTAGGCAAATGAATTTGTTCTAAAGCCAATAGCATTTTGCTTCTGAGATGTCAGGTAACTTATTTAAATCTCTTATCCTTTTCTTTGGCAAAGCAATTAGAATGTCTCTTAAAACCCTATTTCTTGAGAGTATTAGAATTAGAAGGTATCATGTGCACACTTTCATATAGTGTCTCCATTTATAAACATATGTTACAAGATTGGGTGGAAGAATGATGACTATTGAATTAATTTGATAACAATTCTACATTGTATCTGGATGTTACCTCCACGCTTGGGATTCACCTGTAGCCACATGTAAAGTGTAACCAGAGGCTGACCAGGTTGTGACTTAGCAGGAAGGGGAGGTGGCTGTCTCCAGGTGTGTCAGATACCTAGTTAACACATAAAGGGTGGAAACAGTCAAGAAATGGGGAGGTGTCTGCATAGGGTCTGCATGCTGGGTCAGACCTAATACCAAATACTGGTAGTTCCTCTGCCATGTGACTCCTGACTCCAAACAATTCATTCTCTATCACTTTCTTTCTTTCTTTCTTTCTTTCTTTCTTTCTTTCTTTCTTTCTTTCTTTCTTTCTTTCTTTCTTTCTTTCTTTCTTTCTTCTTTCCTTTCTTTTGTTTCTCCTTCCCTCCCCCTCTCTCTCTATCTCTCCTCTCTTTCAATCAACCTCCCAATCTCCTCTACCTCAGTATTTTCAACTCTCAAATAATGAACACTTGCTGAGTTGAACTCACAGGCTGGGAAGAGCAACTCAATTGGCAAATTTGAATTTTAATTTAATATTTCCTCACACCTCTAGCACAGGTCACTGGAATCAAATTGTGAACACTTAGCAGCATGGTATTTCAAGCCTTTTGGTGGAGGAAAGCAAGCAAATACACTGCATTCTGTGAGGTCCACCCAGGGAAGGTGAGGCAGGCTCCTTCCTCCTCTTGGCTAAATCCCAGCCCAGCTTCTGGATCAGGAGAGGTGACTGCCTCCAAGTGAGCCAGGGATGTATGTGACACAGGTACTGAGCAGCGACTTAGCCTCTGGTGGTGCTGAGATGAATGGCATAATTCAACATGATTCACTATTTTGTTGAGATTGATACATCCTAAATTTTTGTTTAGGCTATTTTCAAATTGTGATCTATTTTTTTCTGATTGCTAAACATGTTTATAGATGTGAGCCAGCACATCAGACCATTCAAAGTCCTTTATTACATATGGAAGACATGAAGTTTCCCAAATGACATACAACTTGACAAACAGCAAAATAAAGCCTTAATTCTGGTAGAGATGTGTTTTTAATGTGAAACAAAATTACTTAGCAAAATATCTAACTACTGTGGTTCTACTTTCAAACTTACCCTACATTTTAATATAAAATCACCTATATTAGCCAATGATTCACTCAAATTACCTGTAATCATTTATTTCTGTCATATCTTCTAGAGGTAAGCAGAACTGGAGCACACACTATTAAAGTGGTAGAATTTGAGAGGATCACAGTTCTGAATCTGTCTAGGAAGGAAAGTATCACGCATATCCACCCATTAGGTATATGTGGCACCTCTTGCTTCCAGTACAATGAAGGGGAGTAGCACTTTCTAATGAAGTCCTTGGATGAAACCCACCTCCAGCCCATGTAGACCCATCAGATGTCCATTTGGTGTCCCTGAGGGGGTCCAAGACACTACATTGGTGCTGCAGCAAGTGCAGCACTTGTTGCAGTAAGCTGTAGCCAACAAGGCTCCATCATTGACCAAACCAAGCAATCCAGACTCAGGTGCCGAAGCATGGGGATAGTCAGGGCAGACCCCAAGTCCTGCTTTCCCCCTGTGCAGCCTACATTGCCAAGGCCAAATCCATTCCCCTGCTTTGGAGACCATCAATGGTAGGGGGTGAGCCCATTGCCTCCAAAAAGAGCATCCCCGGAATGGCATCAAGAGATGGGCCCATGTGGACCAGAAGGACGATGGAGGAGGCTACACAGCAAAGCCAAAGAGGCTTCGTGCCCCTGGTGCTGCAGCTGATACTCTGCAAGTCCAGGTTCCTCTGGTAGTGATGGGCATATGCAAGGATGGCCCTGCACCCGAGTCCACAGGGACCAGAAAATGGAGGTCCACAGAGATGCTGAAGGGGATCCAGGTTGCTGAGCTTCTGCAGCTTTCACAAGCCCACTGGCAGAGGGGCTAGCACATTGCTCCAGTCCACAGATGAACTTAAAGACTGATGAGGTGAACCGAGGTTGTGCTGCCTGGCCTCAAGGTGGCTAGCTGCACACCCACCCTTCCTTCTCACATGGACTGTGCAGTGTACAAACATAGTGTCCCCCCACCCCACACCATGGGTGTAGGCAGTGACCCCATAACAGTCTCCCTGGGATGGCACTCGCACCAAGGACCACTGAAGAGCAGTGCCAGCACAACTGGAGGAGAGGTCATCAGTGGACTCAATTCCAGCCCCAAGACTGCCAGCTCCTGGGTGAAATGGAAAAACTGAGACTGGGAAGTTAGGTGGGCATGGTGGGTGGGACTCATCTGTCAATGCTGGGGAGTATGCCCACACATACACTCACTGCACATCCACTGCAAGGGAAGGGGCCACACTTCTCAACGAGTGATCTGAGAAAGCACCCACAACAACAGAGACTACAGGAATGGATGCACACATGGGGACTTGGAAAGGGTCCAGGGCACAGCCTTGGAGCACTGAACAACTGGCCAAAAAAAAAAAAAAAGAAAAGACAAAAAACTTAAAAGCATCCACTAAAACTTTCTTTTTTAACTCAGGAAGGTTGCATTTAGTTCTTTCCCATGTTTGATTCATGAAAAAGAAATCCTGAAGTGTTCTGTAAAACACCAAACTCAGGATTTCATCTGAATTCCTCACTGAAGAATGAATAAAATAACCGAGCAACAGGTAACACACCTATTGTCACTGTGCTATCTCTCTCTGATTAGAAATTATCCTGCCATGCACATGAAGATTACTTATGCAAAATGTTTTCCAACAATTCTAGATGTTGTATTGCATTTATCTGCCTCCTCCTGCATCCTCTCCTGATCCTCTTCCCCAGGGTAATGTACCCCTCTTGCTTCTCTCCTCCCCTCTACTTTTTCCCTCTCCCCTCCTTTTCTTCCTCCTGCTATGCCTTTCTTCCTTTCTTACCCCTTCCTCCTCCTTTCCTTTCCTCTTTCTCCTACACTTTCACTTTCTTCTACTTCTTTATTTTCCTGGGGGTTGGAATCACATTAAGCAGATGCTCTGCTGCTCACTACAGGCCTCCACTTGGGACACTCTATTTCTTTACTGCAAACCCAGAAAAGACTTTTGATTCAGGATTTAATTCATTGTACATATTCTACATCATAAATATGTGCTACTTCATACATTGTGGCTAATAGGTTTGATTATGTTTTGGGATTCAGTTAAACTCATTAGAAACAATGTGTTTGAAGGCAATCTAGTGTGATCCTGTTACTCCCACATTAATGAACTGGTTACTTTGTATCTAGTAAAAGTATTCCATATTGCTCCCAGTTTAATGAACTGTCACTTTTTGGTAGCACCCACAGTAACGCTCACCCAAGGATTGCTGGGGATCCGAAGATTAAGTCCTGACAGGAAAATCTATGAAATATGTATCTCAAATTAACTATTAAAAAGCCAGAAGAAAACCTGTGGCTACGAGGTTTAGTGCCATATTGCACAGAAGAAGCTGATGACAAGACCCAGGCCTGAGTTGAAGACCTGTGGTGGGTGCACACACACACACACACACACACACACACACACACACACACACACACACACACAATTTCCTAGCTAGAGCTAGTAGAATGTCTGTTTTCCCAATAACATGTCTGAATTTTTATCCCATGTGTTTAGATATTTTTGAAACCTTTATCATCAATTTACCTAATTTTAATAAACGACACCCTGTTCACTATTCTTTAATCCTGGTTGGAAAATATTTTAAGACATATTTTCAGGTAGAAAATTGAATTTGTTTTCACAATTGTAACTGTCTTGGTTTGTAAGAATGAAAGAATTGTGCCTTTAATTCATTAGTTCATAAATTAGAAAGGTAACACTAACCCTAGAACCAATTGCATTTGGATTCTAAAGGCCACACAAATACATTAGATTTATTAATCCCTTCTTTGATTCAATCCATCTTTCATAAAATAATTTGTAGTTTTGCTCAATATTTTGTTATTTTTCTAATCTGAACCCTAACTGGAACATTCAGGAAAAGCTGTGATAATGGAAGTACAATATATTTCTAATATATTTTCCTGAATTCTTAGAACCTAAAATAAGTTCAGATTTACTAAACATTTATCCCATTCCTTTTTTTTTTTCTTTTTGTTATTAGTGGGGCATCATTTCTGGGCCTGGGTACTATCCCTGAGTTCTAGGCATGGGCACAATCCCTGAGTTCTTTAACTCAAGGTGTGCACTTTACCTCTTGAGCCACAGCACCACTTTCTTGTTTTCTCGTGGTTAATTGGAGATAAAATTATCACAGACTTTCCTACCTCGGATGGCTTTGAACTGTGTTCCTCAGAAATGAGCTTCCTGAGTAGCTAGGATAATAGGCGTGAGCCACGAGTTTAATCCATTTCTTTACTCTATCCTCAAACCGCTTTAACCAGAAACCAAATCCTAATCACAATCCGAGTTAACAACAAATGGTTAATGTAAGTAAAATTGTTTGGATTCTATTAAATCACTCATTTTTTTTGCTTCTATTTCTTAGTGAAAAGTAAATTTTACCCTAAAGCTTGTCCTTCCCTAATCCTAACAAGAACTAAAACAGTAACTCACAGTTTAAACCAAATTATATCTGAATGTTTAAAATTACACCGACATTGGTTTGCATTCATTCTAACTTTGATGCCATTCATTCTTCCTAAAATATGTTGCAGTTTTACACAGTATCTTACATCTTTTTTCTTATTCTAACCCCAGCTCTAACTGGAACACCTTGCCTAATCCTAAGCCTACATATAACTGAATCATAATGTTAATAGCAAGCCTCTATTTCACATTTATCATATCTCTTGCTCAGCGTGTAGGTCTAAATTTTACTTGCATTTTGAACCTAAATTTTTAAAGTTTTAAAGTGTTTTTCTATTTCATTTTCTATTTATATTTTCTATTTATATTTCTATGTCAGGTTTTATTTTTCATTAATTTTAAAATCTTATTTTATTGTAAAGAGGCTTACAAAGGGATTACAATTACATGTGTAAGGTAATTCGTTCTTTTCTTGTAGAGCATTGTTATCCCCTTTTTTGTAGTTGTCCCACTATCCTTTCCCTCTCCTACATCCCTCAGTCTTCTCTCTCAATGGTGTAAAGTTCATTCTCAACAGAATGTGTTGTGAGTATCATTGTTTCAATGGGTCATCCTGTGTTGAACCTAAATTTTCTGTTACTCTAAACCTAATTCTAATTCTGTCTGGGATCCTAACCCTAATCAAAATAATAATGATAGCTCAATTCAGAAGTTAACTGAAAATACTCAAGGTTTTTTTCATCCTGTTAATCCACTGTACATCTTGAATTAAGTTGCAGTTCACATTAAATTTTCAAAATTAGATTATATGTGCATATATAAAGATGTAATTTGATGTGAAAAACAGAAGATCTTTGGAGAAAAGAATAATAAAAGGAAATAGAGGGAGTATAATCAAAAGTTTTAAATATATTATGGAAAGAGCATAATGAAAATGCCACTTCTGAAAATGAATAACCATTAACAAAGTAACTAAAAATTAATAAATACATAACACTGCCTTCCAGTGTTCTGTTTTTTTTTTTTTGGGGGGGGGTCCGGTCGTGGGGCCTGAACTCTGGGCCTGGGCGCTGTCCCTCAGCTCTTCAGCTCAAGGCCAGCACTCTACCACTTGAGCCACAGCGCCAATTCCGGCTTTTTTCTTTTTGCTTATGTGGTGCTGAAGAATCGAACCCAGGGCCTCAGGCATGCAAGGCAAGCGCTGTACTACTGAGCCACCTTCCCAGCCCCCTTCCAGTGTTCTTAAAGAGTGCCATTTGTCTTTTGAAAGAAATATATATGTTAGATAAACTTTGTTTATGGCTAATTTATATTGTTATTGGCTAATTATTTAATTTAATGAATAAAAATCAAATAAGATTCCATAACAGAAAATGTAAACAATTACTTAGTAATTGCTTGACAAAAAGTTGTAGTAATGAGTTTTAAGAAACTAAATTTCTATTTCCCTACAAAGCAATGATTTAGGGTTAGTAATCTAGTATTTCTAGTAAGTTTAGAGAACATAATTGGCATGAAAAGCAATGAACTGTACATCTTTTCTCTTGCATGAGTGATATTTTAAACATTGTCTTTTATTCAAATATATACTTAGGTTTACTTTTAAAAATAAATACAATTTTATCTCCTTTCAGAACAAGTACTTACCCTGCAATTAAATGTATTACTATATTCAGATATTTGAATGCTAAGTTTTGTGTTTAATATATGTTCTAAATATTCAGAATGACTTGATTTTTGTATTTGTAAATGTCTAAGCTCTAGAATTTTTGCTTCATCAATATAAATTATCTCATGAGTTTATTGTGAAGGCTCCAGTAACCAATGTGGTCAAAAACATTTCTTAAATTCTAAAGTTAAAAACTAATCATGTTTAACCTTTTATTATATCAGTTCTTGTCTCTTCAGAGTAATTAAACTAAAATAAATACTATTTTTAAACATTTCACTCATATTGTAAATAATGTTAACATAGTTCACAAAGAGACTAATCATTTCAAAGTCCCCATATTTGATGATCTTAGTGTGACGAATGTAGAGAGTATAAGAACCTTATTCTCAATAATAGTTTCAGTTAAATTAAATTAAATCATATATCTGGATTTCCAATTTGGAGGTAAATCACGTGGAAATAGGAAAATAATAAGGAAAATAATTACTTTGGGATTATTTTCTTCTTAAAATTATTTTTTTATTGTGAAAATACCGTACAGAGGGGTTACCATTACATGGGCAAGGTAATGAGTACATTTCTTATAAAGCATTGTTGCCTCCTCTTTTGTTTTCCCTTCCCATACCTTCCCATCTCCACCCCCAGCCAAAGTTGTAAAGTTCGTTTTTCGACACAATGACTTGTCCATCTCATTGTTGCAATGGGTCCACCTGTATCCCTAATATTATGAAGCAAAAATATCTCTAAGAAATATATTTTTCAATAGTGTTTCAATCCTTGGGTAAAGGGAATTATGCTCTAATATAAAATTTATCTCAAATTAGAAATTCTGCAACTAATCTAATGTATGTTTTCCTGCACAAACTGCTGTGTCTTCTATTCTTGTCATTTGATTTTAATTATATTTTTTGTTTGTGACATGTTCCCTACTAACATTTATTACAAACTTCTATAATTTTACAAATCATGCCTGTACCCATTAATTTATGTAATTTAATATTCAAACAAAATTATCTTTTTTCCTGTCTCCCACAGGGAAGAATGAGGTGCTGCAGTATATTAAATGAAAGCACTCTAAAAGAGAGTCTGTATGGAATGGAAATATGTAACATGAGGATGGGATCATGAGCATTTTCTATTTGGCTGAACAGTACAGTACTTTCCTACAGGACTTTCCTACCATTTGATCACACAGGGAAAGCCACAAAATTTGAAGTTCATATGAAAGAATTACATTCCTAAAAGATGTGGCAACCTGCTCAAAAGTTCGATCTTATCACTAGTACTTTGTGCTTGCTGGCTGATCTATTTCTCCATCATATGTTTCATATTATTAAGCACATTAATAATTTAGCTGTCAGTACATTTCAAGAGACTCCTGAAATCACATCTATTGCTGTGTAATATTCAGAAGAGAGGAAAAAGGTTAAACTGATCTCTGATTCCTCCCTTTAGACTTCAATATGCTAATAAATTGTCATTGTCAAAACAATCACGTTAGATGTTAGTTTATTTTCCCTATTTAATTAGAGATTAAGCAAGTGTTTTTCGCAGTAAAAAGTGATGACAATGGTATCAGAGCTCTGATATGAGCACCTCCTCCCTAATAAGTAATGCTCTATGGTCTATAAATATGGAAGCCACACTAAAATTCTCTCTCTCTCTCACTCTCTCTCTCTTTCTCTCTCTACACACACACACACACACACACACACACACACACACACACACACACACACACACACACACTCACACACACACACATGCAAACACACACAGCTGCTACCCAGAAACATCAGAGATCAGTTCCATTCCTTTGTAATTATAGTTGATTGGTGTTTGCTATATTGATTTTTCTTTGCTTCAGGATCTTGCCTGGACCTGTATGTTTCCCTGAGATCAAGTCCCTTCTTCTTAGTATACTGTGTGTCTTTATATGCTTCAGGCCAATTAACAGTAACCTGAATACAATATCTACAATCTTGACATTCAAGTCAAACTCCATGAATTCATACTATTACAAAATACTAAAATGTATTGGATCTAGAGACCAAAAAAATCCACCTTGTTATTTTAGTAGGAATTTACATCATGAAATAGAAGAATATTGATCAGGAACTGAGGTAAGAGAACGGGAGTATGTGGAAAATTGCCGAATATGGATGTGAGTTAGAAATACAGAATTACATTCTATGGGCCCATTTATTGAAAACTTGCCATCTTATATTGAAAGTTCAATTTACATATACAGTTTTCCAGTTACTTTGCTTACCTATCATTTCTGATCATAAATCCTCTTATGAATTTTTATAGTATCTTTTAATATATCACATGATTTGAAGGTACTTATCATCTTAAAGAAAGACAGTATACTTCTACATCTTACATTCTGTGTCAAACCTTATTTTTATTTCCCTTTTTGCTGAAAAAATGTATTCCTGGAAACAAGATATTGACAGCAAATCTGGGTGTAATTTTCATTTAGTAAACTTCAAATATAATATAAACTTTGTATTGACTAGTCATTTTCTAACAATGAGTGATATTCATGAACACAATGTTTTGGTGCCTTTAAGTCAATTGAGAATTGATGTGGTAGTACTTGTGTCTAATTGTCTTAACCATTATATTATTTATATATAAACATGGGCATTGCACTTTTATATTTTTATATGCAAAATAGTCTCCAGGGGTTTACGTTAAAGTGATAATGGTGGGGTGGCTTCCAGTTCCAAACCTTATATTTCATTAAAAGTACTAGACACATGATGTTTACTGGAGCAATATAAAAGATGAGAACATAATTCTAAAAAGAATGCATTTATTGATTAAAACATAAAATAGAGTAAAATAGGTTTCTTGCTTGAGACTGCATAAATTACATATGAACGTAGCTCAAGATGAGGCTCAGAGATAAATTCGTATTTATAATACTGAGATTTATAACACAATATAAGAAATATAGGTATTTTAAGGAATTGATCATTCAAAGATATGTAATGGATGAAGAATGTAATTGAAAATAGCCTAGGAAAACAATTCAACATGCAGGTATTATGACTTTATAATATTAATATGAAAGAAATGGAGCTTTTGCTTTTCTGAAGAAGAATGTTTAGCCAGTAATTTCAATATAAGGCATCAGTTGTTATGAGTCTAAAGTCTTTTCCTCCAAGATATTCCCCAGTACTATACTCGTCCTCTGTAGCATAAGAAGTAATTATTTTCATTAGCTTTGCTTAATACTAATTTACTTGTAGCAAATAGGTTAAAATGTCTTCTCTATTTCTCTTAATGTAATAACAAATATTTCTCTCTTTCTGTCTCTTCATAGAAGCATGAAATAACTACTTCAAAATAACCCAAGCAGGAAAACAAAAATAACCTGATACAACCATCACAAATCCCAAATTATGTGAAAAAATCAACAATATATAAAATAAATCTGAGGAAGAGGAAAAACAATGGCAGAATAACAACAGAAAATTTCCCTAACTCTCTCTAATGAAACAGAGATTTAGAGTCCTGGCCAGTACTCCACTTCTAGAGAGTCACACCAAGATAGCCATAATTATAGATTTACAGCTGTAATTATAGATATAATTATAGACATAAAATTCATAAGAAGATTTTATACTATCTTCACTAGAAAACAGAAATCTATGAAAACGTGCCCAGCCAGGCAAGTGACTGCTGTGACTGTATTGGCCAACATATTCAAAGGCACATTTGCAGTGTAGAAATAAAAGGGCTGCACAGAAAAAAGTAGGAACAGAAATGTACATCAGAGAAAGCCACATGCATACACAGAGACAATTCAACATACCATTGGACAGTCCGAACTGTCACTGGAACCATAAGTATTAACATCACAACGTCTCACCACAAGTGATTTACACTTCTACACTTAATTGTATAGACAAAAACCTAATTCCAGAAAAACAAATCAAAACAGAAGACCAAACCAACACCTAGCAAATCAACCAAGAACATTGAGTCAATTATTAACATCATAGTTTCCCCAAGAGAAAACCTCCAAATGGACACAACCAATCAGAAAAAAAAATGCAAGAAAAAATATGTCAAGGTATTTCAATTCACACAGTAAATAACCAGGCATTAGAACAGACAATCAAGGACCTCGAAGATAGTTATCAAAATATTTTACAAATGTTGCTGAAAATGTGATTAATGAAAAGATAGAAAACCTCTACAAGGAAATTTGTCAACAAGATGAGACCAAACAAAGATTAGCAAAATAATTCATGGAGATAAGAAACAAAGATAAAGTCTGAGAAGTAAAGGGAGTCCAAGGAAAAAATGGATGCCCAGTTAAAAGATATGAGAGAAGACACAGCTAAAAAAAAAACAACCTTTGCAACCCCCCCACCCAAAGAAAAAATGTACAGAAACTCCATACAAGACCTAAAACAAATCTTTAATAAAGAGATAGAAGCCCTAAAAAAGGACCAATTAGAAGACAGGGAAATCGAAAACAAAATAGAAAGTCTCCACAGCAAATAAATGACATAGAAGACAATCTCAGGGTCAAAGACAGAATAGGTTACCAGGAAAGAGAAAATTAGCATTTAGAACAAATACAAGAAATAAGAAATTGCGGCGCACTCCTTCTCGACCAGCAAGGAAGAACGAACACCACACCAGGAGTCTTCTCAGATCACACTTTATTGGAGAGCCTTTTAGTTGTGGGAGAGCTTGAGCACGAGAGAGAGTGCACCCGAAACATGGCCACTTATATAGGGAATAGGAACACGGGTCTTTCTATCATTGGTCGTCTGCCTTTCACCGTCACCTGGTGCCAAGGGATTGGCTGGGGATTCTACGTGGCTCGCGCATGCGCAAAGCCCAGGACCCACTGTCCCGCCAAGCACCGCCTGAAATGGATTGGTTACCTCAAAGTTGCAAGGGAGTGAGCGCCATCTTGTAATGGCGTTTACCCTGGCTCCCTACATTTCCCCCTTTTTTGTTTTTGGCAACAGGTAAGAGTAGAGGTTGGGCCTCTGTCTAAAACATTAGGACCTTGCACTGGCCTTCGCCTGAGGGGCGCCTTCCCCAGTGATGACCAGGCCCGTCCAATGCCTTTTTTGCAGAGGTGGGAACTTGGGCATCAACCCACTTGCAACCCAGCATGCTCTTCTTGAGGAGATGGTCCTCCTCAAGTGCAGTGCACTTGCCTAGCATCCTGTCCCAAATTGCAAATTGCATACCTGTCCCGGTGCAATGGGATCCCCTAATCCCTCGGGGTGCTAAGGCTATGCAGGATGATAAGGCTTAATTGCCTCTCAGGACCGACAGCCTGATCTGGGGTGAGGATCCACTCTCCAAAGCGGCTAATGCTTGCAAGATAACAACCTCATCCTTTCTGGTTTGGGCTCGAAGGCGACAGACCAACCATAGGCAGACCACACATCCTCCCAGGCAGCAGGCTAAAAACATTCCGACTCTTACCCACTCTTTGAAAAAGGACACCGCAGAGGCAATCCAGTCTTCCATCCTACAATCTGCGAAAAATAAGGTGGGGAGAAAAAGGGAGTCTGCATGCAGGGGCATAGGAACTGTCCAGGCCCTGGTGACAGCCCACAGCCATTGGTTTAGCTATCACAGGGGTTGCTATTAGCACTGTTGCTAACAGCAGGAAGATCAGCTGCATCAGGAGACGAGTGGATGGCATCTTCAAGAGGGGGTTCTGCTGCAGTCTCCACCGGCCTGGTCAGTCTCGTTGGCACCCAGTGAAGTACTTCTTGACTCTGTGGAAAAACACAAACAGCTCCCCTGGATCTCATTATTACCGGATCTGGTCCATACCATTTATTATTAATAACATTCTTCCACATAACCATGTCTTTAGTATCCATGGGGTCTCTTGTCATATGCCGATCTGCGGCAGACTGATCGTTGTCATTTAGAATTAAAAAATTAAGGGTAAAGAGCGCAAGAGAAAGTCTTTCCCTGGGGAACGCTGACTCAGCAATTCCCCCTTTTTGTTTTTGAAGCATTTCTTTTATGCTTCTATTAGCTCTTTCCACTATACCTTGTCCTTGAGGATTGTAGGGCAGTCCGGTGGTGTGGGCAACCTGCATTTGTGCGCAAAAGGCGCGAAAACCATGGGAAGTATAAGCAGGGCCATTATCCGTCTTAAGTCTAAGGGGCTTTCCCCAAGCTGCCCAAGCTTCTAAGCAGTGTATTTTGACATGAGACAACTTTTCTCCTGCCAAAGGTGTGGCATGAATGACACCAGAAAAGGTGTCCACAGACACATGTAAATATTTTAACTTACCAAATTTTCTCAGATGAGTAACATCCATTTGCCATAGGGCGTTTGGTCTCAACCCCCTGGGGTTTACCCCCACATGGGGAGGATTAAGAAAGGTAACACAGGATTTACAGGCTTTAACAATATCTCTTGCCACATGCCTGGACAAATTATATCTTTTCCTAAGGGTATTAGCAGGTACATGATACAATCTATGAAAGTCTTTTGCCAATTCTACAGGATCAGCAGCCACCAGAACCACAGCCCGAGTTGCCTGGTCCACCAAATCATTACACCTTGCCATCGGGCCCAGCAACATATAGTGGACGCGAATATGTCCAATATAAAAAGAGTGTTTTCTGTTTAAGATAAGGGATTGAATCTGTAACAAAACATTAGAAATTGTACTGGCCTGCTTAATTGAAGCAGCAACTTCAAGAGAAGCAACGGCATTTACAACATATAATGAATCAGAAAATAAGTTAAAAGGTTGATCAAATCTTTTAAACACTTCAAGCACAATTAAACATTCAACAGCCTGTGGGGCATTCGGCCGAAAATTGAAGACTACCGGCTGTTTGTGTCCTTGAACAAAAAAGGCACCTTCTCCAGATTTTGATCCATCCGTAAAGATGGTCAGAGCATCAACCAAGGGCTCCTTAGAAGTGACAACAGGAAAATACACTAAATTTTTGTTAACTATGGCAAGCAGAGGATGCTTAGGATAATGGTTATCAATTACATTTGGAAATGAGCAAACAAGAATTGCCCACATATCCACTGTAGCTGCTAAAATTTCAACTTGCTCACGGGTGTATGGAATAATTAATTTATCTGGAATTTTTGCAAAGTGCATCAAACAATACTTTATACCCAAAATTGCCTGCTTAGCCACTAATTCAGGAAAATATTGAACAGTTTTTGCTCCCACAGAATTGCCGTGGAGCCACCATAAGGGGCCATTTTGCCAAAGAACCCCCATGGGATAATTTTTTGTTTTTAATATACATAAATCGATAGGTAATTTTAAATCAACCCGTGAAAGTTGAGCCCTAGACAAAGCTGCCTCAACCTTTTGTAGGGAATTTAGTGCTAATGGTGTCAGGGATCTAGAGGAGGTGACTTCAGGGTCGCCCTCCAAAATGGCAAATAAAGGTAACAACTCTGACCGAGGGAGATTAAGAAACCCCCTTATCCAATTAATATCTCCTGCCAATTGCTGAAAATCATTAAGTGTTTTAAGATGACCAGTTCAAATGGAAAGTTTTTGTGGTTTAATCTCAGTAGGAGAAACAAAGGTTCCCAGAAATTGAACAACACTAGTCTGTTGCACCTTCTCAGGGGCAATAATCAGTCCTTTATCAGCTAAGAAGAGTCTCTACCGAGGGAGCAGCCAACAAGATATCATCCATATAATGGACAATCCGTACTCTTGGAAATTTTTTCCTAACAGGGGTTAATGCAGCCCCTACGAACAATTGACAAATTGTTGGGCTATTAGCCATCCCTTGGGGGAGAACTTTCCACTGATAGCGAGCATCCGGGGTTTCATAATTAACAGAGGGCAAAGTAAAGGCAAAGCGCTCCCTATCCTTTTCATAAAGAGGTATGGAAAAAAACCAATCCTTAATATCTAAAGCTAAAATAGGGCACTCTCGAGGTAGCACAGAGAGCCATGGAAGTCCCCTTTGGATGGGTCCCATAATTTGCATCTGGGAATTTACTGCTCTAAGATCATTTAATAATCTCCATTTTTCGGAGGCCTTTCTAATCACAAAAATTGGGGTATTCCAAGATGACACTGAAAGCTCAACATGCCCCAGCTGCAGCTGTTCCTGGACAAGAGTTTGAGCCGCTTCCAATTTTTCTCGAGAGAGGGGCCACTGAGGAACCCACACCGCCTTTTGTGTTAACCAAGTTATGGGTACCACACCTTCAGTGGAAACTTTGTTTTCAGAGGCCCCTAAGAAAAACCCAAACTCTTCCTGTCCTGTTTAGGAAGTGGCTCTATCGGCTCCTTGCGTCCTTGGAGACGCCGACCAAGCCCCAAGGCTGGCACAAATCCTTGCTGTTTCATCATATTCTGAACTGGCCTCAGAATAATCATTAGTTAAAGTTAACTTTAGCTGTTGCTGCACATCTCTCATCTCTTCCCCAAAGATTGACAGGGACGTCTACCACAAATGGCTGCATTTTTCCAACTTGGCCTTCGTCTGTTTTCCAAGTCAATTCTTTTGCACTTAACTGTGGGGCATCAGCATAGCCCAGCCCTTGTAAGGTCTGGGAGGATTTGTGAGTTGGCCATTGCTTTGGCCACTCCCCTCTTTGGATGATGCTTCGATCTGCCCCTGTATCCACCAGTCCCTCAAATCTTCTCCCTTCCACTTGGAGTGTTAGCATGGGTCTTTGGTCTAAAGCTATGGACAGGCATGTAAGGTCGACTCCAGTGGAGCCTAGCCCTTTATCTCCTCTCTCTATCTCCTTAGCAGGGAAGTTGCCATGAAGAGAAGGCAAAAGCAGAAGCTGTGCAATTCTATCCCCGGGAGAAATGGACACCACTCCATGGGGGACATGACAGAGGACCTTGATAGTCCCCGTATAGTCAGGGTCAATCACTCCCGGGAAAATTATTAATCCTCTCATTGTGGAGGAGGAGCGTCCTAAAACTATTCCTACAGTGCCTTCATCTAGGGGTCCTGTCATGTCTGTCTCCACAATCTGGACTCCCATCTGCTGTGTTAATACCCATCCGGAGGTGGCACAGAGGTCCAACCCTGCGGAGCCTGAGGTTGCTCTCTTTGGCTGGGGGGTTGTTGCGGGTGCTGTCCGGGAGCCAGAGTCTGAAATGCCCCGTAAATTTTCGGGCCCTGGGGACGAGGGCCCTCCTTCCCGTTTTTTGGCTCTGGTTCCAAATCAGCGTTTGGAGTAATTTGGGGGATAAAATGTCCATTGATGTCTCTAACTGACCTGCACTCGTTGACCCAATGCTTTCCCTTTTTACAACGAGGACACACTCCTGGAGTCCTTGGCGGCCTGGGTACGTTTTGCGCAGGACCACCATTTTTTGGGCACTGTTGTCTAAAATGTCCCAACTGACCACACCGGAAACACCCTTTTCCTTTACTATCTTTTGCGGCCCCGGCAGCTGACAAGACAGCAGCCGCCAGCCCCGCATTGGTCAGGGGGCCACCTACTTCTCTACAGGCTTTTAACCAAGCTTCTAGGCTTTGAGTTCTTACTGGGGTAATTGCCCTCTGACATTCCTTGGTGCTTTGTTCAAAAATGATTTGCAGTACAAATGGCATGGCTGTTTCCAGATTTCCTAACATCCGCTCGGCTGTCTCTAGCATACGGGCAACAAAATCAGAAAATGGCTCATTAGGGGCCTGCATGATTTTTGTTAGATTGCCAGCCATTTCTCCCTTGTTTGGGCGGGCCCGCCAGGACTTGTAAAAGATCTCGTTTACCTGGCGGTATACTTCAAAGGGATATCCTGTCTGGTCTACCGTGTAGGGTCCCTGCCCGAGAAGCATGTCCACCGTCCACTCCGGGTACCCATCATGGACATTTTGTCTATATTGGGCTTGAGCTTTATCTTGTACAATTGACCGAAAATCAAGGACCTGCCCGTGATTAAGGCAAGTACGGGCCACTTCAAACCAATCCATAGGTGTTATAGCATTAATAGTTAGCCTTCGAAGCAAGGCAGTGGTATAATTGGCCGTCACCCCATAAGTCCTGACTGCCTCAATTAAATCTTTTAACTGGGAGTAGGAAACCGGCTCAATAATTCTCTCATTGGTAATGGGATTCTCAAAGACTGGGAAAGCGGCTGCTAACCGCGACCAGGTGCTCCCTTTTATAAAGTGACTGCGCCCCGCCGGCGGGCAAGCCCGGGGGGCCGACGGGTGAGGGCCAGCTCCGTTTCCTCTTCCTGGCTGCTGCGGTACTCCTACCCTTAGGGGGCGCCACCCCCCATATCTGTCTGCCTCACACTCCGCCGCAGCCTCTTCTAACTCTTCACTATCAGCTAGATCGAGCTGTTCTCCCTCCTCCTGTAACATTTCTTCCTCTGAGTCACTCACAAGATCACTGCATTCTTGGTCCCGCCCTTCCACATGTAGGGCTGCGAACCGGTTTGCTTTTAAAGAAGGGCATAGGTGTCTCCTTGAGACCCCCTCCTCCCTAAGACCCTTCTCCTTTTGTGAGGGCTGCAGTCCCTCCTGCTTTAATTTTTTAGGATCCTTTTGTCTTTTTTCCCTTTTTCTTTTAGGCCTATTTTCCTCCCCATTACTGGATGCTGACTCTGATAGACTATCCTGATGCTGTGTTAGTACTTTGCATCCTTCCTGGATTAAATCAAACCCTCCCTCCTCGAGGCAAGTGCGCACCATCAAAAAGACAAGCCACAAAGGAAGAAGCAATGCAAGCAACCAATAAATATCTAAATCTACAGTGAACAGCATACCGGGGGATACTTACGGACGTCCCCTCTCCGCGTGTTGAGTTCTGGCTCCGGTTCGGCCTCTCGCGCGGGTCCCGGGTTTCGGCACCACTTTGCGGCGCCGCCTTCTCGACCAGCGAGGAAGAACGAACACCACACCAGGAGTCTTCTCAGATCACGCTTTATTGGAGAGCCTTTTAGTTGATGGGAGAGCTTGAGCACGAGAGAGAGTGCACCCGAAACATGGCCACTTATATAGGGAATAGGAACACGGGTCTTTCTATTATTGCTCGTCTGCCTTTCACCATCACCAGGTGCCACAGGATTGGCTGGGGACTCTACGTGGCTCGCGCATGCGCAAAGCCCAGGACCCACCGTCCTGCCAAGCACCGCCTGAAATGGAGTGGTTACCTCAAAGCTGCAAGGGAGTGGGCGCCATCTTGTAATGGCGTTTACCCTGACTCCCTACAAGAAATGATATTGCCAGAAGTACAAGACTCAGTTAGAAATCAAATTTCGGATAGATAGGTATCAAGAATGAGAAGACCAGGAAACTAAATGGATGGGAAACATATTACAGAAATATAGCAGAGAACATGCCGAACATCCAGAGAGATAGGCTCATTCAGAAAAGAGAAACCTTTAGAACACCAAACATAGAATTCTAGAACTGAACAAGCAACCACTACATAATAATCCATTAGAGGATCATTAAAAATCAAGGAAAGGATTCTTAAAGCTGCTACAGAGAAAAGACTGATTATTTATAAAGGATATACAGTGAGATAAATTACAGATTTTTTAGCTGATATGGCAAAAAGAGAGCCTGGCATGATATATGACAAACATTAAAGGTAAACATCTACCAATCGTTAATACGGGGCCAAGCCAAACTCCTTTACATTTAAAGGAAATATAAAAATATTTCATTACAAAGCAACTTAAAGCAATGTATCTCTACCAAATCAGCAGGATAGAAGTTAATCAAATATATCCTACATAGAGAAGATCAAGTAGAACATCAACTGATTATGTAAAATGCTCCCTATCAGAGAGAGTAGATGAAGCACAGCTCCTAACAGCAAATGTATAACATAGCAGGACTTATCAGGCAATTCTCAGTCTTAACTCTCTACATCAGTGGACTCAAATTTCCAAATAGAAGACATAGATTAAATAGTGGTATCAAAAAACATGTCGTATCCATCTAGCATCTACAAGAGACATATTTGATTGACAAAAACAAACACATACTGAAACTGAAAGGCTGGAAGGAAAATTTTCAAGCAAATAGAAACCATAAACAGGCTTCAGTAGAATTACTAACATAAGATAAAGTAGAATTAAATTAAAATTAGTAAAAGAGACATTACATATTGATAAAGACAACACTCTATTAGGAGGATACAATATGTCTAAACATCATCAACCAAATACTACTTAACCTAAAAACACATCTCAGCACATCATTGTCATCCATGAATGACCAACCATCCAGGAAAAACTCAACCAAGAAACTACAGACTTAAATTACTACATTGACCACCTAGCCCTAACAGACATCTACTGAATATACGACCATCATCAGAATATACATTCTTCACAGCAGCTCATGGAAGATTATCCAAAATAGAACATATCCTATGTCACTCAGAAATTCTGTCCAAATTGAAAGAAAAATTAATTGAATTCCCATATCTTGTCAGACTGTAACAGAATAAACTTAGAATTAAACAGCTAAAGCAAAAAAAATTGTAAAACCCATGAAGACTGAATAACACGTTGTTGAATGACCAGTGGGACACTGAAGGGATTAGAAAAGAACTGAAAGTTTCTGGAATTTAACAAAAATGAACACATAAAATACTAGTTTCTCTGGGACACAGGAAATGCAGTAGTAAGAGGAAAATGTATTGCTCTGAGTGCCTACTTCAAGCAATTGAGGAAATCTCAAATAAATATTTTAATTATGTACCTCAAACTCGTTGAAAACAGGAGCAAGCCCTAACCCAAAGCAGTAGACAGAAACAAATGTAAAAAAATCAGAAATAAATAAAGACAAAATAAAACATAGAAAGAATAAAAAAAACAGAGTTGGTTTTTTCAATAAATTAACAGACTTGACACAACCATACCAAGTCTGACTAAGAAGAGAACTTATATAGATAAGTAAATAAAAAGCCAGCAGATTGGGAGAAGATCTTTACTTGCTCTGCAACACACTATGTCCTCATATCTCAATATATTTAGAGCCCCAAAAGTTAACTCCCCTCAAATAAAAACATATCCTCAAAGAAATAACAACTCTCTTAATAAGTGGGCTAAAGATTTAAAGAGAGACTTCTCTGAAGAAGAAATATGCATGGCCAATAGAAGCATGAATAAATATGCAACATTTCTGGCCATAAAAGAAGTGCGAATCAAATCAACATTGAGCTGCCACCTCACCCCAGTTAGAGTGACCATTATGAAGAAAACTAAAAATAACAGATGCTGGGCTGGTCGGGATGTGACCAAAAAGGAACATTACTACAGTATTGGTGAAAATGTAAACTTGTTCAAATACTCTGTAAAGAAGTATGGAGGTTCCTCAATAGAGCTCCCTTATGAGCCAGCAATGAGGGATCAAGAAAATGTCATATACGTTCACAACAAAACTCTATGCTTCCATCAGAATGAATGGCATTGCCCCATTTGTAAGGAAATGGAATCACTTCGAAAATATAATAAGTCAAACAAGCAAGATCCAAAGAATCATAGGCCACTGATTTTCACTCCTTTGGAAACAATAGAATATGTCTACAATATTCACAATTGCTCAAAAGCAATATGCATATCACCATATAAAATGATGCTTATCGAAATGAGCTCCAAGAAATGTATACAAGATGATTGTATAGTGAGCTGTTTTGGGTTATTTATATTTAGTTTTGACCCTTTGGTTTATTCCTTGTACTCACTGTTTTTTATTTCTGTACGCTTTGTCTTATACATGTTTATCTGATTTGGATAAAGGGGAGAAAAATCACAGAAATGGTGGCACAAAGATTAACCAAAGCAAAAGTGATATACACTAGACACCATGTTAGAAATTAACTTTACAACTTTGGTGGAGTGGGATGTCAGGGTTGGGGGAAGCAGGAAAAATGGGGAAGTGTTAACACTTAAAAAAAATGTACTCATTACTTATGTAACTCTAATGAACCCTCTTTATATCACTTTCATAATAAAAAAAAATAAGAGGACTCACTCAAATAGAGAAAATTAGAGACAAAAATGAGACAACACAACAGATATAAGCAAAATTGAGACTGTTATAAGAGAGTACTTTGAAAACCTTATGCCAATAATCTGGAGAATCCTGGACAAATTGATGCTTTCCTATACTGAATCTGAAGCAAGAAGTAACACATAAGAATTAATGAATATTAAATGTCAATAAACCACTTCCCATTCCAGAAAAAGCTAGGATTCAATGAATTTACCATGAAATTAAGGCCTGCGGAGAACATACAATATGCAGGGCTAACTCTTCAATGGAATGGAAAAGGAAAGGGAATTATCAAACACATTCTATGAAGATAGAATTACACACTTCCCAAAATCACATAGGGACTCACCAAAGAAAGAGAATTCTTTGATAAGCATTAAAACAGATCTTCTTAATAAAATTAAGAGAAAAGAGAAAGTAATGCAGACTCAGCAATATAGATTTCATGGATTCATTCATGGTAGCTAAAAGGTGCCCACAAATCTACAAGTAAACAAGACAGATTCTACCTCATCCCAATTAGAATGGCCATTATCAAGAAAACTAGCAATAGAAAGTGCTGGCATGGATGTAACCAATTGGGAACTGTATTACACTGATGGTGGGAAACTAAACTTGTTCAACCACTGTGGAATGCAGTACGGAGTTTCCTGAAAAGACTAAACATACATCTCCCTTTAGACCCAGTAATTACCCTCATTGGCAGGAATCCAATAAATAACTAACAAGCTCACATGAAAACTACCAGCATAACCATGTTCTGGGCCCAGGCCCAGAGTTCAAGGACTGGAAAAAAAAAACTTACCACTGTTGTTATTTGTTTCTGCAAATATGAACTTTTGACATAGGATACCAAATCATTCTATTTGCAGTAGCTAGAATAGGACTTAAATGTAGTGGTTGATAAAATGGCTTCTTTGTTGAATGTTAGGAAAAGATGTAGGCCGTCCAAGAAAAGGGAGATTTTTGTTGTTGGTCGAGGGGCTTGAAGTATGGATTTGGACACTGTCCCTGAGCTCTTCAAGTCAAGGTGAGTGCTCCACCTTTTGAGCCACAGTGCCACCTCTGGTTTTCTTGTGGTAAAATGGAGATAAGAGTCTCAGGAACTTTCCTGCCTAACTTGGCTTTGAACCGCCATCCTCCGATCAAAGCTTCCTGAGTAGGTAAGATTACAGCTGTGAGCCACTGGCACCAGGCTAAAAATGGGGGATTTTTAGAAAAGAAAATCGACCTCATCACCTGTGTCTAAACCTAGATATCACTATTAGAACACTTCACCCTCTACTCATTTCATCAGACATTTTTAAATTTTCTCTTTTCCTTTATGTGGGAATACTGCAGTCAGTATTAACTCAGCTGTGGGACTGGATCAATTGTATGGTAATTGCTAGCCCCTACATCAAGAACTGTTAGATCAAAACTAATGAAGCCCTCATTTGGAATAATTATTTACTCTTTTTATTACAAATCTGTGCTTGATTACTTCCTAATGTGATGTTGGACCTCCTAACAGAGTGATGGCATTTTCTTTCTCTTCAGCCTTCTTCCACATGTTGTCAAATATTTAAGAATTCAAATATTTCCATTGATAATTCATTAAGCTGACCTCTAAGTAAATGTGCATTTCTGGAATTTGGTCTGCTGTCTTGTTCTTATATGCGCAGGCTTACTATGATTTATTTGTTCTGCAAGGAATTTTATTTTCCAATCTTTGTGTGACCAATTTTAGTTTCTCTGATCAGTTTTCCTGACCCTCTTTCTGGGGTCTCATTTCAGTCTGCCTCTTAAAAAATATATTAGTTATCATCTAAATAACTCTCAGCTTCTCTTTTTTTGCCTGACTTTAAGTAGGTTGTGATAGCAGACCTGATTGGCTGTACTAACTGGAATTTTTTTGTTTGTTTGGTTGTTTGATTTGTGTGTGTGTGTGTGTGTGTGTGTGTGTGTGTGTATGTGTGTGTATGTTTAGTTTTAGAGGTCTAGGATTACTATTCAAGGTAGTAGCGTCTCTGGGCCCCAGTGCTTCCCTGGCCTAGAGTCAACTGGTTTTTCCCTGAAAGATACAAAGAACTGGTGACTAAATTCCTGTTAAATTGTCTCAAAATGAGGCAATCTGGCATCCTTATAAAGCCATGAATAACTCTGTAGTAATCCACTTACAGAAATGGTCTATCAAGATGGCTTTTCAAGGTTGACTGTGAAAAATGTTCATTTTCAAGTAACCACCATAAAGCAGATCACATCCCTGGGAGCAGACTTTTGGAAGGGAGGTTCCGCATCCTTCCTTCTTCTATGATAGATCAAACCATAATATTCTGCAGTTGTGGCCATCCTGGAGCACATTTTCCCAAGAATATTCTGTAGTGTAAAAGAGGACCAGCTATCAAAATAATGGTGAAAATACTTTTCTATTTCAGACTGATTTATCTTGCTTATATCTGTTGTTATTTCCATTACTTCTAACTCATGGATAAATTATATTAGTATTAGACAACTGGCAAAGGATTAATGGCAAAGAATTACTTTCATATATCCAATATAATACACTTAACCCAGTTAAGGAAAATTAAATCTAACTGTAGAAACAATATCAGGAATATAAAAGAAGCCTCAATATGCATAATCTGGCCCACATGCACCATCATCTAATCAGAAATTCAGTCTCTCTATAATTATTTATTTGGTACAAAATCATAAAAATTTAATTAATAAATATGACTTTTAAGTATCATCTGAAGTACTCCTCATGCATGTAATTGTATATACTTGTATAAATGTCACCTCGACAGGAATTTAACATTCATGTAGAAATCAAATTTCCACAACTTAAACTAGATGAGAAGGGTCATTCCCTCGTGTATTGTGTGGTGTGAATTTTACCACAGTTCTGAATCCTTTCACCTAAAACCGAGTCATGTGCAATAATTTATTATTTGATGTTAAGATGAGTGTTAAGTGTAGAATACACTTTGAATTATTACATTAATTCATAGAAATAAAATAATAATGATAAATTATTTGTATAAATTCTAATGTTTCTCAGTTTTACAATTCATGAAATATATCATTAAAATTAGTTTCACTTTCTTCTTTTCTATAGCAGCTAAAATTAAAATTATATATTAAATATTCAATATTAAGAAATCAAAAATAAATACCATTATAATAATGATATATTATTTAACTGTGATTTGAATTATAGTGCTAACAAATTGTGATGTAAACAACATTTAATATTATTATGGATAATACTTTTTAAACTTACCAGCTTGTTATTTGTTACCTAATTGTGTCATTTGTTATTCTTGGTCCAAGTCATCCCTTCAACTTGCTTAATTTTCTATTTTATCTATATTGGTTTGCTGATTGTGCATTTTGTTTTCCCTTTTTAATTACTGACATGAGGCTGAAAATCTGTGTGCTAGTTTATTCCTTCCTATGTAAAAGTAAAATTTCTGGTCTCCACAGCTATTTTACTGCACTGTACTACAGTATTTCCCCCTTTCCTATGTCCTTTATTGCTGCTCTCATATATTTTATTTTTTATTTAAATTCTATTGTTAAGGTAAAGTACAGAGGGGTTATACTTACACAAGTAAGGCAAGGAATTCATTTCTTTTCTAACTTGTTACCCCTTCTCCAATTTTTTACCCTCTTCCCTCCCAACGCCCCCCCCCAAGATTAATTCCAACATATTGTCTTGTGAGTATGACAGTTGCATAGGTTACTCATTTGACCTTTGTCTCACCATTTTGTTTTTTCTCTTTCCATTCCCAAGTTCAAATCAACATATTTACAATACCCAGGGCATCAGATTAAAATACAGTGACTTCAGGCGATAAACCATAGGTGGGGAAAACACAAAAGGATAAAAACAAATCACGTAGTACATTAAGAACAACAAAAAGTTGTTCTTATAGAGTCATATGTACATAGCTATTGAGCTATTCTGCTCAACTATTAATATTATCCTTGATGTACACAATACTGTTCCCATATTACCCAGTAATCCCACTTCTGGGCATTTACCCTAGTGACCACAAACAAGGCCACTCTAAAGCTACCAGCCCAATTATGTTTATCACAGTAGTATTTACCCTAGTAAAGATATGGAATCATCCCAGATGCCCCTCAGCAGATGAATGGATCAAGAAAGTGAACACACACACACACACACACACACACACACACACACACACACACACACACACACACACACACACACACCAGAGAGATATACGTACATGTAATACTATGCTTTCATCAGAAAGAAAGGTACCATCTCATTTTTTAGGAAATGGAAGAACTTGGAAAAAATCATATTAAGTGAAGTAAACTAAACAAAGAAACATAGGTCCCGTGGTTTCCTTTATTTGCAATAATTAGTTTACACCAAGGATAATATCATGTATTTTAATTTGACATTTTGTTCTATATTGAGCATGCAACATTATGTTCATCTTATCCATTACTGAGGGAAGCACAACAAAAAGAGCAACCCCTACTCATAAGAACAACTCCTACTTACTTAGCTTCATTCATTTCTTTTTTTAGTTGTGAAAATACTGTACAGGGGGATTACAATTACACAGGCAAGATAATGAGTACATTTCTTAACAAGATTGTAGCCTCCTCCTTTGTTTCCCCTCCCCACCCCTTCCCATCTTCCCTCCGCCCCCCACCCAATCCTACCCGCTTCCCCCCACCACTAAAATTGTAAAGTTCGTTTTCGACATAACGACTTGTACATTTCATTGTTGCAATGGGTCCACCTGTATCCCTATTTAAACGATTTGTTTTTCCCCTACCCCTCCACAAATTATACCGACATCAAATACAGTGAAAGCAGGGGTTATACTGTGGGGAAGGGACATACAAACAACAATGAAATAGTCTTATAAATGTGTTAGAAACAATCGCATGAAAGAAAAAAAAAAAGAATACATATCTTAGGGTTCATTTCCCTAACATCACCTTATCTGACCTTTTCTGCTTGACTCAGACATATACTAGATATTGCAAATCAGGGAAACCATGTAAGGCCAGTGTTGTCTCCTGTATCCTCATGTTGTACATTACAACTCTATACTGATTCATTCTGTATATCTACTATCTTCAACATTGTGACCTAAATGTACCAACAATTCCACGTTGCTTTACTTGTTAAAAATTTCTCTCTTAATTTTTGATGTTGGTTTGTGTGTGTGTGTGTGTGTGTGTGTGTGTTTACAAAGATCAGCAGACTACATTTTTCTTCATTTCGAATACATCTTTCAGCCGGGCGCTGGTGGCTCACGCCTGTAATCCTAGCTACTCAGGAGGCTGAGATCTGAGGATCGCGGTTCAAAGCCAGCCCGGGCAGGAGCGACCGTGAGACTCCTATCTCCAATAAACCACCAGAAAACCGGAAGTGGCGCTGTAGCTCAAGTGGTAGAGTGCTCACCTTGAGCTGAAGAGCTGAGGGACAGCGCCCAGGCCCAGAGTTCAAGCCCCACGACAGACAAAAAAAAAAAAAAAAAAAAAAAAGAATACATCTTTCAGGTCATTGTAAGTTGTCTCTAATGGGAGAAGTCGCTTGCTATTTTAAGGATGAAACAGAAAAAGATATTTGTGCATGTACCACAGTTGCTTTATTAGTCTGTAGTTGAACACTGAACTTCGATTTATATCTTGGCTGTTGTTGTGAATGATGATTACAATGAACTGCACATATATTTAAGTTACGAATAGAGAAATAATCACTTGATTGTTGGGGCAGATTATATTTCAACTTTGGAGTTCTTTAGAAAGCTGCATATTACTTTCTACAAGGAGAATACTAACCTGCATTTTGTTGAAGAGTGTAGAAAATTTCCTTTTCTCCACACTCTCAGCATTATTACCTTTGTTAAAAGGTAATAAAGGGCAGGTTTTTATTCTTTTCAGTACTCCAGACTGGCCTTAGACTTAAATCCAACCTCCTAAATGCTTGGAGTTAAAAGCCTTTACCACCACACCTGATTCCTTTGATTTTTTTGATAAAAGTTACTGTTAGGTTTTTAAAATGAGGTAGCTGAGTAAGAACAGCACCACGCACGCAGTATTCAGGTACTGGGTAGGTTTATTCAGTAGACCTGCTGGGACCAGGCAAGGTTGGCACTCCACGTGGCTGGGAAAAGCCTGGGAAAGAGAGGGAGCTGGGAAAGAGAGAGGAAAGAGCTAGAAAAGAGTTAGAATAAAGCAGAGAGAGCTAGAAAAGAACAGAGAGAGAGCAGAGAGAGAGAATAGTGAGAGAGCAGAGAGAGCTAGAAAAGAACAGAGAGACAGAGGACAGAGAAGAGAGCTGAGAAAGAGCTAGAAAAGCAGAGAGAGCTTCTGGGCCTGGGCTAGGCCTTATCTAGGGTATGAGCAGAGAAAGGTGTGGGCACATCAAATTCAGATGTGACCTCTTCCAGGTGTCCCAGTTGCCAAACGCAGATACAAGGTGGAGACTTTGCTGTGAGGAGGGTGGAGTCTGCTCGCCATCCAGGAACGGACCTTACAGTTACAATAATTATGAAGTAGTATCATAGTAATTTTGAATTACATTTCTGTAATGACTTCTGCTCAAAAAGAATTAAACCAGCATAGAAGTGGTATTAAATAACTTTGTAAACCCACTGGAAATTTTCAGGGCTTTAAGGAGAACATGTCTATTCAGAACTTTTGTACACTTTTAATCAAGTTTCTTGTTAATATCATCTTTAATCTTTTAATACAAAATCAATAATTAATTCAAGATATTAGAAAGCAACAATATTAAGCAACTCCTAACATTTTCAATTTTAAATAACATGATATTGCTTAATCATTTTCTGTTTATGCTTGAGACTATATAACTCACTTTAGTCAGACCTTTTATAAGGCTGTATGCATTTTATTTATTTCACAATGATTGTTTTTTCCAAAGACTGCGTGTCTAATTTCCTTGTTTTCTTTCAGTCTCAAGTAGTTCAGATTTCAAAGGAAGAATAAATGGACAGAAGCAAACAAAAAATAATATAGTTCCCCTCATCTGATGATGCCTTTACAAGAATGAGGAAAGTGTTCATCCAAGAACCGATGATAGGACATCGAAAAGAGAATCCATTCTTTTAGGTCTTTCTTAACTTTGCAATGTACCTTAAATAATGTAAAACACAAAATAATGTTCAGATACTTTGAAGTTTTATCAGTTTTGCACATTTTCATATGAACTTCACCTCAGTCTACAACATTCCTTCATTATTTTGTCCCTGATATTTTTACACTGTCAAGACATAAGATAACCAGTTTGATTTACAGCATGAGAAATAATCCACCTGGCTTCCTTGGAAGAAGAGTATGGTCAATAGATAACATTACTTCTGTTTGCTCACTATATGCAATGGTTTCTGTAATACTTATCACATTCTTTTTAGTATTTAAAAAAAAAAACTGCTGGCTAAACTCAAAAGTCATTCATGGAAGTTTATGTTAAGTATTTCACAAGTTTTATTTTCCTTAATTCTTAAGATAACATTTTCTATAATGCTAATGTTATTACCATTTTAGTGTTGGGAAAAATTGTAATTAAAGGCAGTAAGTGCATGGCCCAAACACACACTGTGAGGAAGAAAATGAGTCAAAGTTTCCAAAAGTCTTTCAGCAATAAACAAAAGGTAGGTAAAATCTCTCCATTCTCTTACACTCTCAATTCAATATTCATATTGTCCAAGAAATAATACCATAGCAATTATTGCCCATGGTGATTGTTTTCTGTTACATTTTGTCTTCAACACAGACTATGTAGGTGACATTGGGTTATCATGCACAGAGCTGAGCTTATAAGAAAGACAAATATATTCTGTCCCATTTTTCCAGGTTCCAATTTATAAAGTACTAAACTTTTAAATATCATCACTTACTTTCTTAAGAATCCAAAAAAACGAAAAAAAAATTCACAAATAATCACTCCAAAATGCTTTAAAAGTAGGAGATGATAAAACAGGCCCCTGTGAAGTAAACTTTCTTCTACTTTTAAAATTACTCTGAAAGCCTTGTGCTGGTTGGTCACACCTGTAATCCTAACTACTCGGCATATTTACTCAGGAGCCAGAGATCTGTGGATAGCAGTGGAAGCCAATCAGGGCAAAATAAATTCATGAGATTATTTTTCAAAAATTTCAATGAGTTAGCAAAGGGCCAGGAATGGAGATGTAGCTCATATAGTAGCTCACCAATCTAGAGAGGAAAGGCCTAGCAAGACTTTGAAGCACTTTTTTCAAACTGTGAGCACACCAACATACATGCAAGTGCATGAGAACATGTGCACGTGCACACACACACATTCATTCAAAATACCTTGATATCAGTTTTTTGCATTAATTTCTTTGTTAGCCATATTGTATGAGTAAAATAAAGGAAATAAACTCTCCCATCTCAGAACATTTTCATACTTTTTTATTTTAAAAATACTGTACAGAGAGGTCACATTTACATGAGCATGTAATGAGTACATTTCTTAAAAAGGATTGTTACCTCCTCCTTTATTTTCCCTCTACCATCCCTTCCCTCCAACCTCTACAAGTAAACTCCCTTCCCCTCTTCCCCTGCCTAAATTGTAAAGTTCATTTTCCACCATAGTTTCTTGTGCATCTCATTGTTACAATGGGTCAACCTGAATCCCTACTTAAGCATTTTTTTTCCTTCCTCTTAACAAATTAGAGGAGCGTATATACAAGAGGTGGGCACACCAAATTCAAATACAGTGAAAACAGGGGTTATAGCATGAGGGAGGAACATATAAAGAAACAAAAAAACACAGAGACTGTTATAAGTACGTTCGAAACAATAGTAAGAAAAAAAAAACTTGTGTTCCTATTTGGGCGTTCATTTCCCTTAACATCATCTTATCTGGTCATATGTGCATAGATTTTGACCTTTTCTGCTTATCCCAAACATATATTAGTTATTAAAAATTAGGGAAACCCTGGGACCTATGTTTCTTTGGACCTGGCTTACTTCACTTAATTTTTTCCCAAGTTTTTCCATTTTCTAACAAATTGGGCGATGCCATTCTTTCTTATGGAGGCATAGAATTTCATTGGTACAAATAGCACATTTTCTTGATCTATTTATCTGATGAGGGGCATCGGGGTTGGTTCTATATCTTAGCTATCTTAAACAATGCTGCAATAAATATAATTGTGCTGATAGTTTTAGTACCGTCTTGTTTGTGATCTTTTGGGTAAATGCCCAAAAGTGGGATTCCTATGTCATAAGGGAGTTCTATGTGGAGTCTTTTGAGGAACCTCCATACTACTTTCCAATGTGGTTGAACAAGTTTACACTCCCACCAAGAGTGCAGTACAGTTCCCTTGTGGCCACATCCCCTCCACCATCTGTTGTTGTAAAAGTATGGAATGGTACAGGAATTTGCCTATCATCCTTGTGCAGGGGCCATTCAAATCTTCTCTGTATCGTTCTAATGTTAGAGTACGCCATGCTGAATGGAGCATAGAACATGATTTATATATAAAGTGTAATTGATTTTCTTAAACTAGACAATTCAACAAAAAGTAAGTATAAAAGAATTTTCATGAAATTTAAAGCCATGTACTTCTTACATAAGCACACATTTAAGAATAAAGTCAAGATTGACATGTCAAAAACAAAATAATTACAGATATTTGTTGTTCAAGAGATGTGTAGGAGGAGGAATTCAATTATTCTATACAAGGCTCCTGTCATAATGAACACTGCAGCAAGTGTTAAGTTTTGTTAAAAGTTTTAATGGTTTAAATATATTTAATTTGGGGAATTTGCTTATATATATATAATTTGGATTTATCTCTATATTATGATAAAAAAAACTGTTTGAATAATTGATTTATAATATATCCTAGTTTCATATACCAAATTACACTCAGAAAATGGGATATAACAATTAACTAAAGTAAGTCCTGGCAGAAAAAAATGGCACCCCTATACTATGTGACACCCAGTTCTGAGATATTTCATTATGCCTCCATTTAATGAATGTGATTGTTTAAATGTTTCATAAGTACTAATTAAAATTGATCAGTGTATTATAATCTAATTGTTTACAATTTTATCCGAGAATCATTTAAGAACTTCCCATTCAATCATGACATCACATTCCATTGGTATTCATATGGATAGGAATGAGTTTCTTAGGATCTCCTGCCATTTGGAGATGGCAGGACCAGGATTCGAACTGTGGGCTCCAGCTCCTTCCACTTCAACCCAAGGATAGGGACTCACTGGTCTTTCAAGAACATCAGCAAGACCAATGATTAGGAAGGCACCAGTGGCTCTCAGAAGTCCTCGTTGATACTTACTATAATGCCCGGAGACTTGGAGCCCCCCCAAAAGACCACCAGGGACCAAAGATCAATGCAAGCGGCAATGAGTCTTTTATTGACGAGCTCGAGCACGGACCTCTCTGTGCACTGATGTCTGATTGCAGAGAGAGACCCCAAGCACAGGGTTACAACACTTTTTATATGTTCTTTGGTAGGGGTAAGGCCTCAGTATGTATTGGCAATGAATTAATATACCACGTGGGAAATTTAAATCATAATTCTAGCAGATGATTGGCGCAATACAAAGTGGGAAAAGGGCTGGGGCTAATAACTGGTCAGGCTAACGAGATATTGTGCTCTAAACTAATTAGACTGTACTTCTAGGGTAACTTAGGAGAAGTGGTTGCCAGATGTCCACTATCTCTGACCCCGACCCAGGGGAAGTGGTTTTGCCAAGCAGCCACTATCTCTGATCCTAGGCACAGGGGAAAGTGATCTAGAATGTGTACTTTGTCAGGTACTCCCTGCCAGAGGGTCATTAATTTCAGCTCCAGATCCAGGAGTGTCTGGGGCTCAAGGGAGGGTAGAATAGCAGCTGCATTCCTCAAGAAGATCTAATACAAAATGCAAATACAGGTCTATCTGATTATATATATCACACTTCTCATTACAAGGTTGAGATAGGAGGATCATGGTCAAAGTCATTCTAGGCAGAAAAGTCCTTGAGAACCCTGTCCAACTTCAGGGCCAACAAAGCAAGAAGTATAGCCATATGACTCCAGTGTTAGAGGGCTAGCCATCAATAAAGCAGCTCACGGACTGTGCCCAGATCCTGAATTCAAGGTCCAGGAGTGTTAACAAACAACTATACACAACAATCTGTGCAGCCATCTGCCTAAAGCAGGTCATCCTCAGCAGTCTTTATTTACATTTTATTATGAGGCCAATGCAGGAACAGTCACAAACCACGCAGGGGAAGAGAAGATCAGGTTTCTTAGAAGTAACCAATATTCAGAAAATTAAAATTGAGGACATAAAATGGTAGCATATTTATGTAAAAACTACCATTAAGAAAAAGATGAGGGGACTGGGAATGTGATTTAGTGAGAGAGTGTTGTCTAGGATGCAAGAAGCCCTGGGTTTGACTCCTCAGTAGCACATTCAAGAAAAAGCCAGAATTGGTCTTGGATGTCAGGAGGAAAGAAGGGAACACTCCCCAGTCATGAGACCTTCTGCAGTGTGCCAGGACACCAACATGTTCTTCACACAACCACAGAACAGGAAGACTGTCTCCCACTTCTCAGTCAGCCAAGGGCCCCAGAGCAAAAAAAAAAAAAACTACCAACTTACAGATGGCTACCAGTTTTACATTTGTTTTCTTTACAAGGTGACCATCCTGCTTCTGATTGACACGGTTGAAGAATGTTGGAAACTTGGTATTGCTGAAGGCTGGCAGGCTACCAGGGAAGCCATAGGCCAACATGGCAATATAGGCCCTGAGTTTGAAGCCGGGTCCTGACCCCTACCAATGGATGGAGATCCTATGAGTCTCCTTCTTATTCACTGGAATACCGATGGAATATTATGAATGGCAAGGTTGAATTAGTTGTTTCTGAATACTACTATATAAATAGAGTGATTTTAGTAGGCCAATGGATTTTAATGAATATTTTGACACATTCAAAGAATACTATTAATTACATGGACACAATAATTCCAGGGCAGTGGTTGATTTAATTAATAATTAAGGATGAAAACAATATTGATTACATGGAGGTATACGAAATACCCAAGAATTGATAGGAATGTAGCCTATGTAACCGAATAATGTATAGACATCTCTGGCACTCTATAAAAATCAATATTTATTTGTGTACTACCATCTGCATGTCTATCTGTTCTAATTTTGTCAACTCCTGGAGCTGGATCTCAAGTTCTGGGAATGCTTGTGAGCTCAATATGCCTCAGGCTGGCATGCTGACACTCATCCATTCATGAATTGGACCTTGTAGGCTGTGGCTTTAGATGCCAGCACACACAAAAATTGAATTGTGGAGTAAGAAGCCAATGGTGACACGTTTTCCTTTTCTGTGAAAGACCTGGTATCAGGTGTGAAGTTTCATACATAGGCAAATCTATATCCTATGTAATAAATGTAATAAATATTTCATGTGTAATAATGAATAAAACCAAAATAAAATGAATAAGTACACTAAGCACAATATGGGGTCAGCATACGGGGTTCTATTTCAGGGCCTGGAAAGTGCCTGGCAGCTGAATTGCCTAGAAGCTGCTGTGCTGACAGTCATCCATTCATGAATTGAGCCTTCTAGGCCCTGAGTTAGATCCCACCACTGCCAAAAAATGTAATCTTGGAGTAAGAAGCCGAGCGTGACACATGTTTTCTTTTTCTTTGAAAGTGCTTGGTGACAGGTAGGATGTATAATTCAGATGAAAATCTATATGTAATATATGCAAATCTATATGTAATAGGATGTCATAAATCTAAAAAATGTCATAGGTGGAAGAATTGTCACTACAATAAATGAAAAGAAGATTGAATTAGTAGTAAATCATTCTAGGATAAAATTAGACACTAAAATTATAGGATGTGGATTAAGTTTAATATTTTATTATTACCAGAATAAAAATTGCATGGAAACATAAATACCTAATAATTGGTAGTAACACATGATGCATAATTCAACTATATATATATATATATATATATATATATCTGTCTCATTCTAATAAATATGAAATTATGTGTATGGATATATGTACATATGTGATAAACAATAAAAGGATATTGAGTAATTTAGTTAATGCTTTATTAATTGTTAACTGGGACACATCATTAATAATTTAATAAGTAATAATTGGTAGTAATATCTATAAATTAATAATATGCAGACATCTTTCTGTGTATATAATAGTTATATACATCAATCTCTATTTATACCTGTTCACTCCTGGGGCTCGGTTGTTGAGTGCTCACCTAGTGAGCATGAAGCCCTGGGCTCGATTCCTCAGTGCCACATAAACAGAAAACCCAGAAGTTCTGCTGTCTTTCAATCAATTGAGTTCTACCCTTGAGCATAAATGCTTAGGGACAGTGTCAAAACCTTTATTCAAGCCCCAGGACTGCCTCCAAAAAGAGGTACAGTGTTCTAACGGCAACTATAGAAGGACAGGACTTCAAATACCACATGAAAGAGCAAGCTAGGAGTCTGGTGCTGACAGCTGCAACCTAGCCTGACTTAGTCAGATATAAACTGCTGCAACTCAGCTCCATGGGTTACCCCCATCATCCTGGCTTACCCTGGCTTACCCCCGATATCCTGGCCTCTCTGGGGCTTTAAAACTTGACAGGAAGTCTGCTAGACTCTTTGAAATATGGCTCTAAGTGGTAGAGTTCTAGCCTTTTGCAAATGATATTAGAACAATAATATCCCCAAGCTTTAAGCTCAAGCTCCATGACTAACCCCCCCCTCCAAAAAAAAATCCCACTAAACTGTTAGGTGTGAACTTGTGTGGTTTGTGAAATGTTCCTCAAAGAATGGTGATATTGATTAGAGTGCCCTAAGTCTAATGACAGCTTGTGGAACAGAGCTATGTGTAAGTCATCCATAGGGTAGTCTGTGTTGAGTACTGCACATGGTGCTATGTGCTGAGTCCTTCACAGGTTGCAGTGTGCTGAGTCGTGCATTGGGTGCTGGGTGCTGAGTCTTTCATAGGATGCTGTGTTCTGAATCATACAAAGAGTGCCATGTGCTGTGTTCTTCACCAGGTGCATTCTTTCATTGAGTCCTTGTAAGATCTCCCCACTGAGATGATTATGCAGACAAGAATATTGAGGCTCATATATGTATCCATGGCAGGGACAAAATTATGTATTACTGTAGACTAGTGAGTTGTCTACTTCAGACTATTGTTTTGTTTTGTATTTTCTCAGTCATAAACCTTGAAATAGGGGTCTAAGCTCTGACCCTTACCTCTTGGGCTCATGGTTAGCACTCCACCGCTTGGACCCATGGGCCCCTTGCAGCAGATGCCACAGCCTAGGGGACTATAGCTGAGGTCTCTCATCCTGCCTTCCCAGGAAGCTGAGATCTGAGGATCTGGGTTCCAAATTATCCCAGACACAAAAGGTCCCATGAGCGTATTATCTCCAGTTCACCACTAAGAAACCTGAAGTGGAAGCTAGATGCTTGTCACTCATGCCTTTCATCCTAGCTACTCAGGAGGATGAGATCTGAGGATCATAGATCAAAGCCAGCCTGGGCAGGAAAGTCCTTGAGACACTTAGCTTCAATGGGCCACCACAAAAGCTGAAATGGTGTTTGGCTCAAGTGGTAGAGCACAAGACTTAAGCTGAAGAGCTCAAGGACAGCATCCAGGCCAAGACATCAACTCCTACAATAATAAAAATAAAGAGAAACAAACTAACATACCTAAGTAGAGGGCTTGGAATATGCCTTAGGGGTAGAGTGCTTTGCAAATAAGAAACCCTGGGTTTGAATTCTCAGGACCACAACAGTAAAAAAAAATACTGAAGTAGCTCTGTGGTTCAAGTGGTAGAAAGCTATGATTGTACAAGAGAAACTAGGTACAGTGCTCAGATCCTGAGTTCAACTTCCAAGAATGGTGTATGTGCCCGTGCCCCTGTGCACCCACGTGCGTACACACACACACACACACACACACACACACACACACACACACACACACACACACACAGACTAGAATTGATGCTGTTACACAAAATGGTAAAGCACCGGGCTTCTGCACTGAGCTCATGGTCAGCACCCTGGCCCTGTGTTCAACCCTAAAACATAGCCACCCAGGGCCCAACTAGGAGATGTCAAATGTTTCAAAACCTGATGAGATTCACCATCCCTAGATGACAGGGACCTTTTTGATATGAGACATGTGCTTGGATTTCCCAAGCTTCCAGAAACCTAGGAGAGGCATCATAGGCCCATCATCACTGGCAATGAAACAATTAAGTTCAGTGCCCTAGTTGTCTGCCAGAAGGACTCTTGAATTATATTGAGCACTGTATCTGAACACCGGAATATAGTCTCACAAAGGCAGGATAAGTGCACAGGACTTGGCCTGCCACAGGAGGTGGCACAAATGAAGGCTTCTTGTCAAACCAGAGCACTGGGGGGAGAGATAGTTTGGGGTACAAAGAGACCTTTTTCTCCTGACCTTCAGAGCCCGCCCAAAATCATCCTCACTATCTGACCCAGATGGAGTTGTTTGTTACACAGCTGTGCAGGAGTGAGGGCTTTTGCCTGCCTGTCCAGTCAATGAGAGAGACTTCTTCCAGCAGGCCTGGGATGCAGAGGAACATTCAGGCTACACTGGGAACAGAGAGGGGAGCTCTGTATTATTCACTGTCGTGAAAGCAGTCTCTGTTATGAAATCATTTTATTGAATACAAATTTCCTAGCTTGATGCCATTCATCATAACTACTCTGGAGCTTCACCTCTAGGAATATATCCATACATACCCAAAGACATGGGGGTACAGGCTCTTTTTGATGGGGCAGGTACTGGGGTTTAACTATGAGCCTAGGCATTGTCCCTGAACTCCTTTTGCTCAAGGGTAGTGCATTAAATTTGAATCACAGCCCCACTTCAGGGTTTTCCTGTGATCTCTTAGAAATAACAGTGTCATGGATTTTGCTATACTTGCTGGGTTCAAACTCAGATTCTCTATACCTCAGCCTCCTGAGAAGCTGGGATTACAGTGAGAAGCGACTGGCACCTTCTTTCTTTTCTTCTTCATTTTTTCATCTGGACAATCTGACTTCTTAACAGGGTCATTCCAAAGTTTTGAATTTATAAATTATCTACCCAATGTTCTTTATAGCTGTTATCTCTGAGAAGGATTTTCTCTCCTCATCTTCTCCTCTCAGTCACAGGTTTGAAGCCAAAAGTGAGAAAAGAGTGTCACTGGATTTGGGAGCAAATGTCCACAGGACACGCACGTTCTGTCACTTAGCATTGAGCTGCAGTAAATTTGCTGTCTCAAGATGAGAGGACCAAAATCTGGAGCGATCCTTATACTGTCTTCATTGCTCCTTTTGTCTATATAATGATCTAATAATTATGAGAGTTGTGTGTCTCCAACCTTATGTATGTAGAACACACTAGACTCGTCTTCATGTATCTCTTTTTCTCTAGTGCCTCTCAAGATTTAGCCTAAGGTTTTGTATGGAGGGGCTCCTTGGTGTCTTCCTGAGGAAAGCCGATTGAATCCTGTTTGCAAGATTGCCATTCAAATTCAGCCTGAGCAGGAATTCTGTGAGACTCTTATCTCCAATAAACCACCAGTAAACCAGAAGTGGTACAGTGTTCCAGAGAGTAGAGCTCCAGCTGTAAGAGAGAAAGCCGAGCAGGATTCACAGGCCTGACCAGGAAGGAAAGCCTGGGAGGTGCTTATGTCCAATTAACGACCAGATGGCTGGAAGTGGAGCTGTGGCAACGGTAAAGCCTCAGCCTTGGGAAAAACAGCTGAGAAACGCATCAGGCCCTGAGTTTAAGCCTTAGTAGGGTCACAAAAATTTTTCAGTGCTCTACCAACTTAATCTGTATACTACCTCCCAGAATGCAAACAGACCTTCTCCTTTTATTTACTAATTTATTTTTCAGATATGCTCCTTATGCATACTGCATCATTCTCTTCATTTCAGACCCATGGCTTTTCTCTTCCAGGGTTCCAGGCTGTGTCCTTATATGATACACTGACGCTCTCAGCAGATTTTATTTACATTTTATTATGAGGCCAATGCAAGAACAGTAACAAACCAGGCAGGGGAAGAGAAGATCAGGTTTCGTAGAAGTATACAGTATTCAGAAAATTAAACTTGGGGACATAAAATGGCAACATACTTATGTAAAAAACTACCATTAAGGAAAAGATGAGGGAGCTGGGAATGTGGATTATTGAGAGAGTGCTTGTCTAACATGCAAGATGCCCTGGGTAGGATTTCTTGGTAGCACATGCACAGAATAAGTCAGAATTGGGACTGTGGCTCAAGTAGTAGAGTGCTACAGACAGTGCCCAGGCCTTGAGTTCAAAATAAGAACTGGCAAAAATATACCTAGGTGTTGAATCTGTGTCTGTCCAATGAAAGATGAACGGGGTCTGAGGAAAGGTCAGTGCTGCGCTCGCCTGTTCCTTAGCCTCCCTCAGCTCGGGAGACAATCAGACACAGTGGGGAGCCAAATCAAGCAGGAAGAAAAACTCATTTTTTAACAGAGAGCAGCCATTTTTAAAGCCAAAAAGGGTGGGTGGCATGGCAGGGGAGGAAGAGGAACCAATCACTGTCAAGGTCACACCCTATCAGGCAACTAAGCTTTCACGGGCTGGTTCCACACTGAACTTAAGGCAAATTGGGCTCAGCCCACTCTACTCTCTCAGCACCTCTTTGCTGCCCATGTGACCTGCAGATTCCCCCTCACTTTTTTCTTGTTTTATCAGGATTACATTTGTAAGAATAGGATTTGCCACACAGGGGTTTTGAGGTACGTCTGGGGGTCGAGATTCACCAGACAAGGATAGGGAGGGCCCTTGTGCATGATCCAAGAGCCTGTCCCAGTTGCCTCACATCCCCACCTAGCACAGTAATAAACATCAGTCCCACCACAGTTAGAAATGTCCAAAGCAGTTCAATTATTTCCTGGGCATATATAAAAGTCAGTATCAGTATCTCGTAAGGTTGTCCTCTTTAGAACGTGGGAGCAACCTGGGTATTGGGAGTTTCACACATGTGGCATGGTACATCCTCGTGGGCCCCCACACTTAGGCCGTTCTACTATAGTCCAGAAAAACAAGGAAAATTTAAAACAAACTGCAGACATAGCAAAGCAATCCTGGGCACCTGGTGTCTTTTAAGTAAGCAAGTTCCTTGTACATGCTTTTAAGCTAGGACAGGGGTCAAAATGACCTTTGAGCTTTACTGTCAATGGCTCCCAACATCATCTCCCCCATCTTTGTTTAAAGAAGCAAACCCACCTGTCTTACATTGGGTGGATTGCCTTGTCTGCCTTACTCGTCATCGGGAATTTCTTCAGAGTGAAGCTGAAGGCCCTGTATTTAGGTTGGTTAGACTGACACTCCCTCTTATCTGTCTCTGGCTGTGATTCCTCTAAAGGGAAAATTCATTCACTTGGAGCTTGATCTTATGTAACAGGCTGGCTAAGCTCAAACGAGTTTTGCAGTGTAGGTATAATGCAAGGAAGGCATAGAAAAACCATTAGCAAAAACATTACCAGGCCAGGAAATGTCATTACCAGTCCTTTAACATTAGTGAAGGATGGAATAGCTGTCTTTGCCACTTCAGAGTCCAGAGGTGGGGCTTGTAACAAAAGGTGGTTGTTTAACAATAAGTATAGATACAATGCCGCCATACAAGCAATTAGTAAAAGAACAATTAAAGCAGGTAATATTAAAATGACATACGGTGGTGATCAAAATGAAAGTCAGGCCACCAGGTCAAAGGTGTGTTATTGATGATTTCTGCATTGCCAGTACTGATCACTGCCCAGGTCAACTGTTGAGGTTGATGCAGATTCCGTAGGTCCATTGCCAGGACTGGGAGTGTCAGGACAGCAAACAGTTGGAGTATCGCCATCTGCAATTGTTAGAGAACACAAGAGCTTCTCAAGGGCTGGTTGCCCTTGGGGATAGTTATTAGTTATCTTTCTGGATTTTCTCTTTTAAACACAAGCCTAGCCCATGGCTGTTTTTCTTTCCTTGTTTGTTAGTTTATCTTTGGGCATCCTCTTGTATAGAGGAGATGGGTAAAAACTTAAGGTTCCTGGCAGGGATCCAAATGGGGGCTGTCTCCCCTATGGGAAAAACACATCCAAATCCCCTGCCCATAGTAACTAGGGGGTCAGGTCCTCTCCATTGTCATGTCAGGGGGATAGAAAAAAATAATCTTTTACAACCAAGGTATATTCTGATGGTACAGCAGGAGTCCACGGCATGCTTCTTAGGGGCGTTCTTATTAGCTCCATCCTTCCATGTATCTTATGTAGATGTTGGAGCATATGCCAAGCCCAGGAGGCTTTTGAAATAACAAATATTGGTGTTAGATATGGTCAATGGTGACTGCTCCATCCAGATTGGGCTTCCCGGCTTCCACCTAATGGGAGGTACTCCGGAGGAAGTGACATTTTAGGGTTGGTGGTGCACCTGAGTGGGTCCCCTATGTTCTTCTCTGTAATTATGAAAGTTACAAAAATCCTTTTCCTTAACTCCCTCTAGAACCTGTTTAAGCCTTTGGGCTTCATCCCCATCCAGGATATCATCATAGGATGCTTGATGGTCTGTAGTGACCACAGCATACATTTGTCTTAGCATGTCTTGTCTTAGTAAATTGGCAGGGAGTTTTTTTGCCACTAAAGGGCATATCTTTTCCTGTTCTCCATCTGGGCTAGTCCATGTCATAAGGGCAACCGTCTCTTGGAACTGGGTGTTGCCCTCTACCCCCAATAACAGGGGCCCAGGTGAAAGCTTCCAGTTCAAGGGCACTTCCTCCTCCCTGAGTATGGTTCAATCTGCCCCCAGTGTCAATTAAGCAGTGAAACCTCTTTCCGCCTACGAGAATACTCATTTTAGGGCAGAGTCCTTCCACCAGGGGGACGGTCCAATGGGCCTGGGTCACCCTGCCACAAGGCTGCCTGGGCTTCTCAGCAGAGGGGGTTACTCCTTGAGTTAGCGGGGCTGGAGGATGCCCCTCTCCTAGTTTAAAGGCTTCCCATCTAAATCAAACTTGTACTCCTCCCCGCCCGTGGGGCAGAGTGTAGGGGATGGTTTGCCCCCAGGCCGATTGGTGGGGGATTATTGTAAACAGTCCCTCTTAAAGTGCTCTTCCTGCCTGCATTTAAAATAAGTCCTCTCCCAGATGATCTTGGGGTTCCTTGGCCCTGGGCTGCCAATGCCTGGGTAATAGCCTCAGTCATTGCAGATGTCTGAGCCTTTAAAGCTAAAGCTAATGATTGGAACTGGTGCTATTTTGTTCCCACATCCTGGGAGGCCACCACCCAGCTGCCCAGAGAACTCTCTCTCAATCCTATGCAGGCCATGCGGTGGTCTGCATTCATCCCTTCCCAGACCAGCTGCTTTACAAACTGATCATGGAGGTTCCCTTCCGGCAGCTTGCTGTGAATGCTCGATTGGATTCGGTCTATGAAATCTGGTAGAGGCTCACCCAGTTTTTGTCTCACTCCTGCTATGGGGGACTCAGTAGGCCTATCATCCAGTTTGTACCACGCGGCAAGTCATGCCTGCCTCACCTGGTCACAGTACGGGCCAGGTATTGTGGCCTGTTGGATGTCAGTGGAGTACCCTTCCCCCATCCCTGCTGACATGGCATAAGTAACAGCTATCGCAGGTTGAGCTTGCCAGTTATTCTCTGCCCTCACTCTGCATTCCTCCTCAAAAATGCACACCATTTAATAAACTGAGAACTAGTAAGGACGGCTTTGGCCACATCCAGCCAGTCCTTAGGGACACATGGGTGATAAGCAATGCCCTGTAATAGGGGCTTGGCCCAAGGAGAGTTTGGGCCATCCTCTGCCACCACCTTGTGGAGCTCTTTAAGATCCTTAGCTTCCCATGGATACTATTCCAAAGGCCTGTTAGCCCCTGGTGACAGATTGAATGGATATGCTTGGGGAAGTGAATCCCGTGGCCTAGAGTCCGGGCTCTCGGGTGGCCCTTACTTTCCAGGGTACGTCTTCCAGTAGGTTACTTCCCCACCCCCTGGCCCCTCCATGGGATAGGGGTCTGGGTCTTGCAAGTCCCTCTCACAGGTCTTGTAGGGTGCCATACCTCCCCTCCAATCTGTCCTATGACCGTCAGGATCACCCGACTCAAAGGGGTTAACTTTCACCCTCGTTTTGACTTCCACTGTGCATGTTTCAGTGCCCCTCAAGTCAAGGAGAACACTCTACCACTTGAACCACAGTGCCACATGGGGTCTTTTCGTGGTTCACTGGAGATAGGCATCTAAAAGGCTTTCTTTGATTAGGCTTTCTTTGAACTGTGATCTTCAGCTCCCAGCCACCTGAGATTCTCAAGTTCCATGTGTGAGCCACTGACATCTTGTCTATTGTTTTTGGCAGTCCTTGGGATTGATCTTAGGGTGTGGGTACTGTCTCTGAACTCCTTTTCTTCAAGTTAGCCACTTGGGCCACTCCACAGCTACTGGATTTTTCTGAGTATGGGACACTGAGGATTAAACCCTGGCATTCATGCATGCTAAGAGAACTCTTTACCACTAAGCCACATTTCTAGTCTCACTCTTACAATTTTATCCCTCACTAGATTTACCCAGATCCTGGGTTCAAATCCAATGCCTGGAAGAATAAATATCACGAATTGCAAGCCAGGGAGCTAATTTTTTTTTTATTTTACTTTTCTCAGTATGGGCTTGAATTCAGGTTGTGGCAACTCTGCCTCAGCTTCAATCACCCTAGGCTGGGGTACAGCCACTAGACCTAGAGCTGCTTCTGGGATCCTAGACCCCCAGGTCTTGCAGGGAAAGCTATGCACAGAAAAAATGTGGCCTTTTTATGTTTTCTTCCTTTGCTCGGTGACCCTCATGGGCCTGAATGATACTATTGCAAAGGGTACTTCACCTTGCATTGCTGAAGGCTGCCAGAATATCTGGGAAGTCATAGGCCCACGTGGCAACCTAGGCCCTGATTTGAATCTCCCTCCTAATACCAACCAACGGCAGGAGATACTAAGAAAATGGTTGCCATCCATAGGAAGAAAAATGGAATGTTATCAGTGTCAAGGTTCAATGAGTTGATCATGAATGATGCTGCTATAAATTTAGGCAGCATCATTTCAGGAGGCTAATTGATTTTATTTAATATTTATGAAGCATAAAAAGAATATTATTACTTACAGGAACACAATAATTTCAGGACAGTGATTGATTTCATTACTAGTATAAGGATGAAAACAATAACATTAATTACATGGACGCCTGATTAGCACCCAGGAATTGATAGGAATGTAGTCTATATAACTGAATAATTTATAGACATCTCTAACACTCTATAAAAATACATATTTATTAGCGTACTGCCATCTGCATGTCAATCTGTTCTTATTTTGCTAACACCTGGGGCTTGATCTCAGGTCTTGGGAACAGCCGGTCAACTGAGTTTGCCCCAGGATGGAGTGCCGACACTAACCCATTCATTAATTGGGCCTTGTAGGCTTGTAGACCGTGAGTTCAGATGCCAGCACTCCCCAAAATTGAATTGTGGAGTAAGAAGTTGATGGCGACACATGTTTTCCTTTTCTGTGAAAGTCTTGGGTGTCACGTATGAAGTGGAATACATATGCAGACCTATATCTTATGTAATCAATGTAATCAATGTTTTACGTGGTATAATAGTCAAAATAAATTGTCAATACATGAATAAAACAAAATACCATCACTGAATGCAATATGGAGTCACCATATGTATATAAATATAAATCATATATGTAAATTGTAAATGAATAGGATGTTTTCTAGTGGTTGGGATCTATTTCAGGCCTAAAGAACAGACTTGAATTTCTTGACTTCAAGGAGGCCAGCTTCCACTTCCCACACAGTGCAACAGAGTTACCAAGGCCATAGGTTCCAATCCCAGTCCTGGCAGAAAAATGGCACCTTTATATTATGTAATATTATAGTAATTCTTAGGTATTTCATTATGCCCCCATTTTATGAATGTGATTGTTTAAATGCTTCATAAAGCATTAATTAACATTGATTAGTGTCCTATAACATAATTGTATATAATTTTATCCTAGAATCATTGAAGAAATGCTCTTTCAATCATGACATACATCATATTCCATCGGTAATCATATGGACAGGAATAAGTTTCTAAGGATCGCCTTCCATTTGGAGGTGGCAGGACCAGGATTCCAACTGTGGGCTACAGCTCCCACCACTTAAACCCAAGGATATGGAACTCACCAGTCTGTCCAAGAACATCAGTAAGACCAATGATTAGGCAGGCACCAGTGGCTCTCAACAGTCTTCCTTGATACTTACAAGGCTATGATGGGAGGATCATGGTCCAAGTCACCCTAGGAAAGAAAGTCCAACTTCCGTGCCAACAAAGCCAGAATCCCTGTGGCTACAGTGTGGAAGGCCAGCCTTGAGCAAAAGCAGCTCACAGACTGTGCCCATATACTCAGTTCAAGGTCTGGGACTGGGAACAAATAGCCATACACAACAATCTGTGCAGCCATCCGGCTAAAGCAGGTCACCTTCTTGTCTCCAACTGAATTGGACATTGTTCCCTGGAAAAAGGGCTGGGGGAGCTGCTATCTTCTTGACTCCTCACATACTGTTTGCATCACAGGATTCTGGCCACACCCTCATTCTTTCATTGTTCTTTATGACCAATGAGATACAAGAATGGTGCCACGCCCGCATTCCATGCTGCCTGGTAGCACCTGGATTCCCTCTGTTACTTTACACCATTACCAGGAGTTGAGGAAGGTAGAGATGGCTGAGTGGTGAGAAGAGACACAAGGTGACTGGAATATAGAAGGAAATTGAGATGCCTGCCTATGCCCCAGCCCCCTCCCTGCCTTCCCAAGGTTCGGAATTTCAAACATCAGGCAATGGCACCCTGCCAGGGCATATAAAGCCCCAACCTGTTCCCTGGGCCTGATTCTCTTCTCTGAGGCCATGTGTCTGCAATGCCACTGCCATTGCTGCTCGCCCCACCTGGAGCAGCCTCAAGCAACTTCTCCCAGGAGCACTTGTGAGTGGCTGCCGCAAAACCACCCCTACCCCGGGTCAGACACCCCTCTGGGGGCACCATGACCCCCTACTTGTGTCCTCTCCCTGTCTGTGAGGAGCCACCTTTCTGTCTTGGGCATTTCTGAAGCAGAGCCTCAATATATGCTCTGGCTGGACTGGATAGAGATCCTCATATCTGTGACAGGTATGCTCCACCAGGCCTGGTACTGTATAGTTGGAATGGTAGACATGTAGCAACATAAGCAATCATTGATTTAGATGGATTATCCCTAACTTTTAGTCCACAGCAGCCAAATCTTTTTTTTTCTTTTTTTTTTTGATTGTGAAAACACTGTACAGAGGGGTTAAAATTATATTGGGAAGATAATGACTACATTTCTTATCAAGCATTGTAGCCTCCTACTTTGTTTCCCCTTCCCATCCCATCCTCCCCCCGCACCCTTACCCGACCTTCACCTCCCCCTACCAAAGTGGTAAAGTTCATTTTTGACATACAAATTCTATGTCTCATTGTTGCAATGGGTCCACCTGTAATCCCTATTTAAACGATTTGTTTTTTCCCTTCCCCTCCATAAATCATAACATCAAATACAGTGAAAGCAGGGATTGTACCGTGAGGGAGTGACATAAAAAGCAACAAAGAAATAATCTTATAAATGTACTAGAAACAATAGTATGAAAGAAAAACAATTTGAATACACACCTTAGGGTTCATTTTCCTAACATGAACTTATTGGAACTTTTCTGCTTGACTCAGATATATACTAGTTATTGAAAATAAGGGAAACCATGGGACCTATGTTCCTTTGGGCCTGGCTTACTTCACTTACTATAATTTTTTCCAAGTCTTTCCATTTCCTAACAAATAGAGCAATGTCATTCATTCTGATGGAGGCATAGAATTCCATTGTGTATATATACCCCATTTTGTTGATCCATTCATCTACCGAGGGGCATCTCGGTTGGTTCCATATCTTAGATATGGTAAAAAAGGCTGCAATAAACATAGATGTGCTGGTAGCTTTAGTGAGGTCTTGTTTGTGAACATTTGGGTAAGTGCCCAAAGTGGGATTGCTGGATCATAGGGGAGCTCTATTTGGAGTCTTTTGAAGAACCTCCATACTGCTTTTGAAAGTGCTTGAACAAATTTACACTCAAACCAACAATATAGTAAGGTTCCCTTCTGTCCACATCCCTTCCAGAATCTGTTGTTATCAGAGTTCTTGATTATAGCCATTCTAACTGGGGTGCGGTGGTATCTCGATGTTGTTTTGATTTGCATTTCTTTTATGGCTAGAGAGGTTGAGCATTTCTTCATGTGTCTATCGGCCATCCTCTTTTCCTGTACAGAGAAGTTTCTCTTTAAGTCTTTAGCCCACTTATTTATTGGGCAGTTGTTTCTTTGAAGATTTGTTGTTGGGGGAGTTAATTTTTTGAGTTCCAGTGATGCTTTAAATATGAGACTCTTGTCCGTTGTATGGTTAGTGAAGATTTTCTCCCAATCCATGGGATTTATAATGATCTTACTAGTTATGTCCTTTGCCATTCGGAAGCTCTGCAATTTCATGCAATCCCATTTGTCCAACCTTTCTTTGATTTCTTGTGTTTCTGGGTCTCTATTAAGAAAATTTCAGCCTGTGCCAAGGAGACCTAGGATTTCTCCTGTTCCCCTCTAATGTTTTCAGAGTGTCTGCTTTGACTCTGATTTCTTTGATTCATTTGGATTTGATTCTATTGCAAGGTGATATATAAGGATCTAGTTTTAGTTTTCTAAAAGTAGTTAACCAATTTTGCCAGCACCATATACTGAAGAAGCTGTCTTTCTTCCATTCTATTTTGTTAGCTCCCTTATCAAATATTAAATGGCTATAGGTATGTAGGTTCATTTCTGGGTTTTAAATTCTATTCCATTGGTCCTGAGGTCTGTTCTTGAGCCAGTACCAAGCTGTTTTGGTTACTATGTCTTTGTAGTAGAGTTTGAAATTTGGTATTGATCTTCCTCCAGGACTGTTCTTTCTGTTGAGGATCATTTTTGATATTTGAGGTCTTTTATTTCGTCCCCTACGAATTATTGGATTGACTCTTCTATTTCCTTGAAGAATGAGGTTGGAATATGGATAGGTATCACATTGAATTTGTAGAGAGCCTGGGGAAGGATGGCCATTTTCACAATGTTGATCTTTCCAATCCAGGAGCAAGGGAGTTTCTGCCACTTTCTAAGATCTGTTTTGATTTCCTTTTTCAGGTTTTTAAAATTTTCATCATAGAGGTCCTTCACTTCTTTGGTTAAGTTAATTCCTAGGTATTTTATTTTTTGTGGACTATTACGAATGGAGATGCTTTCCTAATTTCAGCCAAACTTTTCTCATTGTTGGTATAGAGAAAAGCAATTTTTTTTTTGAGGGTTAATTTTATACCCTTCTACTTTGTCAAAGTTTTGAATCAGCTTGAGGAATTTGGGAGTGGAGTCTATGGGATTCTTTAAATACAAGATCATGACATCTGCAAAGAGGGAGAGTTTTACTTCTTCGTTCCCTGTTTGGATCCCCTTTAGGTTTACATCTTGTCTTATTCCTGTAGCTACGCATTCTAATGCTAGATTGAAGAGAAGTGGAGAGAGTGGACATTCTTGTCTCGTTCCTGAGTTAAGAGGAAATGGCTTATTTTTTCACCATTAAGTATAGTGCTGGATGTAGATTTGTCATATATAGTCTTTATTGTATTGAAGAAAGTTCCATGGATTCCTAATTTTTCCAGATCCTTCATCATAAAGGGGCGCTGGATCTTGTCAAATGCTTTTCCTGCAACTATTAAGATAACCATGTGTTTCTTATCCTTGCTCCTGTTGATGTGACCCAGCTTTGCATCCCTGAAATTAATCCTATTTGATTATGGTGTAGGATTTTTTGGATGAATTGTTGAAGTCGATTAGCCAAAATTTTGTTGAGAAGTTTTGCATCAATGTTCATCAAAGAAATGGGTCTATATTTATCTTTCTGTGATGAGTTCCTGCCTGGTTTTGGGATGAGAGTTATGATGCCTTCATAGAATAAGTTCAGTAATGAACATTCTCTTTCAATTTCATTGAAGATTTGGAGGAGTATTGGTGTGAGCTCTGTTTTGAAGGCCTTATAGTATTCGGCTGTAAAGCCATCTGGGCCTGGACTTTTCTTAGGTGGGAGGTTTGTTATTGCTGTTCCTATTTCAATGCTTGATATGGGCCTGTTAAGATGGTTTAACTCCTCTTCGTTTAGTTTCAGCGTGTCAATATTTCCTAGGAAAAGGTTCATTTCTGCTAAGTTCTCAAACTTATTAGCATGAAATTTTGAGAAATATTTCCTTATAATGTTCTGAGTCTTGGTTGATTCTGTGGTGATGTTTCCATTCTCATTTCTGAGTTTGTTTATGTGTGTTCTTTGTTTTTCTGATAAGATTTGCTAAGCGTCTGTCAATTTTGTTAATTTTTTGGAAGTAACAAACCTTTGTTTTGTTGCTTCTTTCTACGATTTTTTTTGATTCTAATTCATTAACTTCTGATTTAATTTTAATTATTTCTTTGCTTCTACTGGATTGGGGTGTATCTTGGTGCTCTTTTTCAAGGAGGTTTAGATGTGTCACTACATTGTTGGTTTCAGATCACTCCAATTTGTTGATGTAGGAACTCAGAGCTATAAACTTGCCCCAGAGTACTGCCTTTGCTGTGTCCCAAAGGAGCTGGTAATTTATGTGTTTTTGAACATTTGAATTTCCTTTCTAATCTCTTCTATGACCCACTAGTGATTCAACAGTGTGTTCTTCAGCCTCCATGTGTTACAGGATTTTCTCTGGTTGCTTTTGGTGTTGATTTTAATTTTATTCCCTTGTGGCCTGAGAGAATGCAAGGTATAACTTCAATGTTTCTGAATTTGGACAAGTTTGCTTTGTGGACTAAAATGTGTTCTATTTTGAAAGATGTTCCATGTGCTTCCGAGAAAAATGTGTATTCTGATGCTGCTGGGTGAAATATTCAGTAGATGTCTGTGAAATCTAGTTGATCTATGCAGTTTTTTAGATCTGCAGTTTCTCTGTTCAGTTTTTGCCGAGTTGATCAATCTAGTAGGGAGAGTGGTGTGTTAAATTCCCCAACAATTAGTGTCTTTGTATCTCTGTGAGATTTGAGGGAAAGTGCTGTTTCTTGGATAAATTTTGGTTTTCACTTGTTTGGCGAATAGATATTTAGAATTGTAATATCCTTCTGAAGGAGAGATCCCTTAATTAGTATGTAATAACCTTCTTTATCTCTTCTCACGAATTTTAATTTGAAGGCTCTTATATCTGATATTAGGATTGCAATTCTCACCTGTTTATGGGGGCCGTTTGTTTGATAGATTTGTTCTAGCATTTCACATTCAAAATGTGTTTGTTTTTATGGGCAAGATGTGACTCCTGAAGGCAGCAGATAGAAGGATCTTGCTTTTTAATCCAACTTGATAGTCTAAGTCGCTTAATTGGAGAGTTAAGTTGTTAATGATGAGATATAGGACTATGGTATTTCAGAGTACCTGTCATTTTATCCATCTTCTTGGGGGCTGCGTCTACTGGGTTCTTCTTATGGTTCTTGGATTCTCAGTTTGGGTGCGATTTCCTGGCATTTATTGTTATCTCGTTAGTTTTCTATGTGTTGGACGTCTTTAAGAATGTTTTGTAGAGCTGGTTTGGTGGAGATATATTGTCTTAATTTTTCTTTTCTATGGAAGGTTTTTATTTGACCTCCAGTTAAGAAGGAGAGTTTAGCTGGGTACAGAATTTTGGTTGATAATTGTTTGTCTTTAGGGCATGGCATACATCATTCTAGGCTCTTCTTGCTATGATTTTTTCCGCTGAGAAATCTGAGATGATTCTAATTGGTTTCCCTTTATAGGTGATTGATCTTTTCTCCTTGACAGTTTTAAGGATCTTTCTTTGGGCTGAATTGATCCTGCATGGATTATAATTTGATGGTGGGATGTCTTATATTGGTCTGGTCTTTTTGGAGTTCTAAAAGCTTCTTGTATCTGAATGGCCTATCTTTTTGCATGTTTGCGAAGTTCTCTGATAGGATCCTGTTAAACAAATTTCCTAGATCATTAACTTGTGTTTCTAGGTTCCCCTCTACACCCATTATCCTCAGATTAGGCCTTCTGATGGTGTCTTCCCAGTGTTGAATAGATCTATCATATTTCTTGGATTTGTCTTGGATGGTGGTATGTCCTTTCTCTATAATACCTAGACTGTCTTCCAACTCCGAGATTCGATCTTCTGCATGACCTAACCTACTATCAAAACTTTTACTTTGTTTTGAATTTCTTTTTCTTCTAGTTGGTCAGCTTTGATGGCTTCAAATTATTTCTTGGAGCATTGTTTTAGATCTTGTGTGAACTTCTTTACTTCCTTAATTTGGTTTTCAGTGTTTATTCTCAAATTATTTAGTTGATTGGTTATTCCCATTCCTTCTATTGGGTTCCATTCAGCATTCCCTTTGTGGTCTCCCTGACATCTTTCAGTTCTCTGTTTATGGATTCCATGAATGCCTTTAGTGATCATTCTGCATTCTCATCCCGCTTTCTCAATTCCTGTATTTCTCTGTGATTAGGTTCTTCAAGTTCACGCAGTTCCTGTAGTTCTCTTTGAGTGATCTCAGCCTGCTCACGACATTCCTTTATTTCTCTTTGAGTGTTCTCAATCTGCTCATGCAATTATATATCAATTTTTGAGTAGCTTCCTCACGCTCATGATATTCTTGTATTAATTTTTTTTTTCCTCCTCTCTCTCCCTATCACGCTCATTCAGAGTCCTTTGCAGGTTTTCAATCTTTTCATTGACCATAATTACCAGTAGGGTTTGTAGAGCTTTTTGGGACCTCTCCTCTGGATTATTGATTATCTTTTCTGACCCCTGATTATCATGAGTGGGAGTTGAGATAGCCGGACATGCCATTTTTCTTGTGTTTTTCCAGCTTGCTCTGCCAATTTGGGATGAAAGTAACGCTGATTTTGTGCTAGCACACTATTTTAAGGCAAGCATCAACCAAAGTCTGTAGTTTTACAGTCAAATATCTGCAGATACAATCTAGTTCAACAGATACACCAGATACAACAGATACAACAGATACAAACAACTATGTATTAAGGGGCTACGAACCACAAAGACGAATTTGGCAAACAGAAATTATTATTTTTAGGGTGAGATATGGGTAAAAATCGGCATATGGGGATGTGGAAATGCAATGGGAGTGTTAAATTAACTAAATCCTAAACTCAAAGCAGGAAATAAGTTGGATAGAATGATAGTAGAGAGAGAAAATAAGAAGAAAGAGAAAGAAAAGTTAAGAAAAAATAGAAAACAAAAATTAAAAATTAAAAGTGCAACATTTAAAAATTATGCAAAATGAAAACGTAATATTTAGAGAAGAATATGGATAGAATAAGAGAAGGGGAGGGATATAAAGGAGATGTGAAAAACTTAAAAATAAATATGCTTAAAATATTATGTACGTATAAAGAGGTAGTACCACTATTAAGGAATTTAAGTCTAAGAGGTTTTAAATTGAGTAATAAATTTCTGGATGAAGTGTGTACACATTGAGATCTAATAATCAATTATTGGCATATCTGAGGATGAGCAGAAAAACAATTAAGTCACGCAAAGAAGAATGAAAAAGAAGAAAAAGTGAAAAGAGTGAGAAAGAAAGAAAGAAAGAATGAAATGATCAGTAGAGCTAAACAAAAAAAATTTTTAAAGAGAAAAAAAGTACACACACATATCCTCTAAAATAAAAATTATGAGAGGAAGAAAAAATTAATAGAAAAAAATTCAAGTTAAAAATTAAAAATTAAAAAAAAACTTTTAGAAAAAAATTTTTTATAAAAGGTAAAAAAAAAGAGTTCGTTGATTTTTTTTGGGGGGGGCGGGATTGGAAGATCCTGTATCTCCCTTCTGTCCTTAACCTGTCTCTTGTTGGAGTCTCTGGTCTGCTTGTGGTTTTTGATTTTCCTGTGGCTTGAATTGTTTCTTAAGTCAGTTTGAGCAGGCAAAAAAAAAAAAAAATCACAGCAGTCGATTCTTGACCACAGGTGAAGCTCTGGGTAGGGTCACAACCATTAGACCTCATTCTCCTCAGAGGAGTTATGAGGAAACAAGGGATTTATACAGAGGGATCTCCGGAGCATGGCTAGGTACAGAGGGAGCAGCCTTTAGATTAGGTTCTCCGCAATTCTGTGAGCAAATAACAGGAAGGTAGCCGGAAAGGGCTCAGGTGGGGCTTGTTAATTGTGTAACAGATGTGGGATTATGAAACAAAACATTGCTCTCTTTCATAATTACCCTATACCCATGAGGAAGAGGATCCTTCACTCTGTTGAGTTTTGCAGCTGGTGAAACCAAGGCAGAGAGAAGCCAGGTGACCTAGTTATGACTTCAACTTCACAGGAAGCTCTGCCTGACTTCGCTAACTTGCTCCCTAGGACAATGGGTGCTATTCAATCCACTTCTTGTTGTAGGAAGTCCACTTCTTGTCAGTCGTGGGGCTGGAACTCTAGGCATAGGTGATGTTCCTGAGAGCCTCAGCAAAAGGCTAGTGCTTTACCACTTGAGCCCAGAGCACTACTTCTGATTTTATGGTGGTTCTTTGGAGTAAGAGTCTCACAGACGGTCCTGCCTGGGCTGTTTATGAACCATGATCCTCACATCTCAGCGTCCTGTGTAGTTAGGATTAGAATTCTGAGCCACTGGCACCAGACTTAATTGTAATTTTGACTTTTTTTCTCTATCTCTCACAAGAACTGTTTGAATAGGTGCTGGAGCAGGGGGCCCAGCATCCCCATGTGGCTGGAACCCAAGGAGGCCCTCTCATTCTGGAGGTTGGCTCTGGGTCAGGAGCTGTCTCACTCAGCTTGTTGAAACAGCTCCATGAATAAGCCCCTCTGTTCCCTGGCTAGACCGTGACAGTTCTTCATTGTCCATCCAGCCTTACTAAACTTATTGTATTGTATTGTTTTCTACATCATTTTCTAGCACCTGGCCAAAATTATGATACGTAGTTACGTAATGAAAATTTATTGCCATCTTAAGAAAGTTATTTAGGGCTCTGGGAATGTGGCTTCATGGTACGGTGATTACCTACCATCCATGAAATCCTGGGTTCAATTCCTTAGTAATGCATAAAAAACCCCACTGGAAGTGGTGCTGTGCCTCAAGTGATAGAGACCTAGCATTGAGCAAGAAAAAAAAAGCTAAGGAAAATTCCCTACCCCTCAGTTTAAGCCTCTCGACTGGCAAAAAGAAAAAACAAATTAAAAAAAAAAAAAACAAAAAAACAGTAAATGCAAAATAAATAACCCATACTTGGAATATATAATTGGTCCTTCCATACTGACACCTGATTCATGTACTTTACTTATATGAGGATACTGTGTTGAAAAAAGTTTTGTTCATTAAGTCACAGCAATTAAAGCCAGGAATGTGCTTAGATGTCAGTTAAAGTTTAATTCTGGAAATTCAACGATTCCAGGATTTGTGTCATCACTGATAATGACAAAGAGAAGGGTAGGCTATGTGTAATCTTGAAAGATTTTTGGTCAATTATGGCACCAAAAAGTCAGAGGCTAATTAAAAGTTGTGACAGAAAATAAAGAATAACTCCAGATAGAAGGAATAAATGATAGTAATTAAGGTATACCAGAAACTGTTCTTGAGAACCATTTTTGGTTATTGTAGAACTAGTTGTATACCAGAAACTGTTCTTGAGAACCATTTTTGGTTATTGTAGAACTAGTTGTCAACTAGGCTTTTCCTCATTGCCTTTCGCATTCTAAATCTCTTAGGCTAGCTCTTAATCTCTGTTTGAAAAATGTATCTCCTTCTATGCTATTCTTTCATACCTTATCTCCTTTGCTTTCTAAAAATCTTATTATTTTTATATTTCTCTATGAACATTTCCTGAAACTAAATACACCTATACAGATGGCAGAGGATGCTAATGTAAGAGTCCCATAGCTCATCAGTCATTAATGTTACAAAATGGAAAAGGAGGACATATTTATTGCCACTTCAATTTTTCTGAAATGCTGCAATGTCATCATTTGGTTAAAATTTCTATTTTTTGTCTACACAGTGTCATTCAGTGCACATAAATGTAAATATGAGCCAGGTAATGGTGTTTTACTACTTTAATCCTAGCTACTCAGGAGGTTGACACCAGAGTATTGTGGTTCAAAGCCAGCCTTTTCAGGACAGTCCATGAGAGCCTAACCTTCAATTAACCACCAGAAACCCGAAGGTGGTGCTGTAGCTAAGCACCCAGGATCAGAGTTCAAGCCCCACAACCATCAAAAAAGGTGAAATATGACTTTAAGTTTCCCCAAAAGGAACGACAAGATCAATAATCTTCCCAAGCAAAAGAAAATAATTCCAAAATGATTCAGTGCACCTACTTTTGCTGAGTTATGTTATGGATTATTTGTTGGACATATTCTCCAAAAACAAATCGTTATACCAGGGATAGAGGTGGACCCATTGAAATAATGAGATGTACAAGTTGTTATGTCGAAAAACGAACTTTACAACTTTGGTGGGGGGGGAGGATCAAGTGTGGGGAGGGGGTATATGGGAAGAGATGGGAAGGGGAAACAAAGAGGAGGCAACAATGATTGATATGAAATGTACTCGTTATCTTGTCCATGTAATTAACTCCTCTGTACGGTATGCTCATATTAATAAAGAAAGAAAAAATTGTCAAATATTACCTTTACAATAAACTTCATCTAAATTTTCTTTTTGAAAAGAGAAGTCTATACAGTTGATGTCACTTGGCTTTCTTACTATCTTTGTTTAAAGCCAAACCAGGTAGGAAAGTCTGTCAAACTCTTATCTGTAATTACACAGCAAAAAATACAGAAGTGGAGTTTTGGTTCAAGCAGTAGAGTACTAGTTTTGCGGGTAGGTAAGCAGGAAAGAAAATTGTTCAGGGACAGGGTCCAACCTCTGGGTTCAAGCCGCAGAACCAACACAAGCTAAAAAAAAAAAACAGATATTTCATTGGGACCCTCCTTAAAGGAGTACTGGTCTGAAAAGTGACTCCTTTTGCTGATCATACGCACTAGATGCTTTTTTGGAATCCTTATTGCTCTAGAGAACTCAGGACCAAACTAAAGGAATTGATAACTGACTAATGCAACAAAAGAATCATCTCAGGGGCCAGGCACTGGTGGCTCATGCCTGTAATCCTAGCTACTCAGGAGGCTGAGATCTGAGGATCGCGGTTCAAAGCCAGCCCGGGCAGGAGAGACCGTGAGACTCCTATCTCCAATAAACTACCAGAAAACCGGAAGTGGCGCTGTAGCTCAAGTGGTAGAGTGCTCGCCTTGAGCTGAAGAGCTGAGGGACAGTGCCCAGGCCCAGAGTTCAAGCCCCATGGCTGACAAAAAAAAAAGAAAAAGAATCATCTCAGGGGTGAAATATCCATCCATAAAACACTTTAAACTAACATGTCTTTGTTTCTTTGCAGTAGAATTTTTTTTTTTGGGGGGGGGGGGGTCCAGTCGTGGCCCTGAACTCTGGGCGTGGGTGCTTTACCTCAGCTCTTCAACTCAAGGCTAGTGATCTACCAATTGAGCCACAGCACCACTTCTGGCTTATTTTTGCTTATGTGGTGCTGAGGAATCTAACCTAGGGCCTCAGGCAAGCAAGGCAAGTGCTCTACCACTGAGCCACCTTCCCAGCCCCTGCAGTAGATCATATTTAAAACAACGTTATTTCCTTTTGTACTATGCGGGCCATCAAATGGCACATTATATCTTTTTGTAATTCTCTCAAATAGAAGTTTACAGAAAAATTATATATGAGTAAAAACACACTAGAAAAAGTCAGGGACAGAGTTTCCTTCAAGCCTTCGGATTCTCTTCTTTTACAGTAAAAAGGAAAGCACAAGTTAATTTTAACTTTGTCAAACTTCTATGTTCCATTCCTCTCCTGGGATCAGTTTCCACATCCAGTAACAGTTACTTTCAGGAACAATCTATGGTGCTGCTTGAGGTATAATGAATGTTTTCTGGCTTCACCGAAATAACACAAGGACACCTTTGGACCTGTGTTAACACGTGTTTCACAGACAACTTAGTAAAAAGAAAATATGAAATTTATATTTCTTATAAATACATTATCCATGAGTATATTGAGTTCAAAATTTGTAGATTCTCTGTAAATTAAGGCGAATTTTAAAGGGGAGAAGGTTCTCAGATCATTTTTTTTTTGTGAGTGTATGTGCTGCACATTATTTCCCAAGTGTACATGAATTTGTTAACTCATGTGAACTATAGGAATAATAAGAGAAAGAGAAATTCTGTGTTTAAGTATAAGGGTTCAATACACTACAGAAGACTCTACAAATAAGACCACGTTGAAACAATAAAGCCAAGTCCAGTATGTAGATTTATGAAAGTGACATAGAGAAAGCATTACGCCTATGTGGAACACGAAGTAGATTCTAAATCACGCTTGCTAATGACACAGCTTTGTAGAAAGTAGAATGGAAGAATAATTATGTTTCAAATGCAAGTCAGATATAAAAGCATGGTCTTAATTTGAAAAAAAAGTCCATCTTGAGAGAGCAGGGATTATACTAGCCATGAACTGGTGGATAAGATCACCTTTTTTTCTTTCCTTTACTTATATATTTTTGTTGGTGGTGGTCTTGGCACTTGAACTCTGGGCCTGGGCACTGTCCCTCTGCTATTCCGCTCAAGGCTAATGCTCTACCACTTGAGCCACAGTGCCGCTTCCAGTTTTCTTGCAGGAAATTGGAGAAAAGAGTCTCCGGGACTTTCCTACTGGGGCTGGCTTTGAACCCCAATCCTCAGATCTCAACACCACCCATTAGGATCACATTTCTAACAGTGTACACTCAGCATATGTAATTTGTATATTCATCTATCTTTATATGAAATCTTGAGTTAAAAATCTGGACTACAGCTTAGACATTACACTCAAAAAATGTTTGTAGTTTAAAAGTTGATTCTACTGGATAAATGAAACCTAAGAATGTAAAGGAGTCTGGGAAGTTCAGTTTGCATCCAGCCTGGGCAGAACAGTGTTTGAGACACTATCTATAATTAACCAGCCAAAAGCTGGATTGGAAGAATGGCTCAGGTGATGGAATAACAGTCATGAGAAAGAATGATGAATAAGAGCTTGAGGCTTTTGCAAACATACATATAAACATACACATAAGCACAGAGGCACTTATATGTGCCTCTGAAGCAACTCTCAGAATATGTAGAAAAGTTAGAAAACAATAGAAAAGATGTCCTGAGTAAAACTAGAATCAAGTAATAATTTTTAAAATGAGAAAATCCTCAAATGAACTTTCTTCAAAAAAGTTTGAGAATATTACATAGGTAAAGACCAGAGATAGTAAGAGAGTCAAGTAATCAATATTAAAGGGATTGGATCTATGGAGGAATGAATCAGAGACCCGGCAGATGCATTGAAAATGTTCATACCCTGTGTCAAATGTTAGAACATCTTTGAAAATAGTACATAAACAGTCTGAGAAGTCCAGTGGATATTATCACGGGAGAAGTTCAGAATTGCTAATCTGTATCTAGATTAAATAAACCAAGCAGGGGCTGGGAATGTGGCTCAGTTGTAGAGGCTTGTGCCTTACTACTTCAACCTCAGTACCACTTGTGTCTGGCTTTTGCTGAGAAGTTTATTGGAGATAAGAATCTAGGGAACTTTCCTGCCTGGGTGGGCTTTGAACTGTAATCTTCTGATCTTAGCGTACTGAATATCTATGATAGTTAAAAAAAGTATAAATATAAATATTTGCAAGAATACCAGTGGAGGAAAACTGATGCAACCCAGTGTATTGTGGTGTTCTTTCCAGAACACGGAGGGCATCACATTAGCAGAGGTGTAGTATTTTTTCCCAATAGAGATAAGCTATTTGTGATGTGAATTAAGAGAATTTTGAGGTGCACCCTACAAGTTGGAAACTGTTGGTCTAGGATGACTTTATGGCATAAATTTTGGGATTGATGGTCATAGAAACAATAGCTTAATCTGATAAACAATTGCTTACTCTTGAAGAATTAATTATAACCGATGCTTTACAGTTTTATCCTATACCAGAATGTGGCTATTTTTCTGTTCACTTCTCAATCTGTAACACCCCATTGGAAAATGCATCTATTGCAGAATTACATAACATGGAAACAGGTACTATTTTGAATCTCTCAGGTATGGAATGTTCAGAATTTGAAAGTGAGTAGTTATTAGTCATAGGAATTTTGTAGAACATACATATTCTGTCCTCTTAACAACTTATTTACTTTTAAAAGTTATGGGTTTCCATAGAATTAAACGGATTTCGGTTTTGGTATGAGAAAGTACTAGTTAATTCTTTTTTGAAAATATTGGCAAGTATATTGTTAAAAAATTGTCTAGTTGGATAACATTCAAGTTGATGGCCCTCCCATAAAGAAGGGGTAATTCATTCAAATTAGATGCCAAATAGTACTGATTTTTTTAAAGTTACTACATAAAGAACAATATTTACTATACCAATACAGTGAAATTTTATTTCATGCAGCTTATATTTTAAATTTAATTTTAATGTGAAAGTGATGTGCACTGCGTTAGCAATTGTAAGGCAATGAATACATAACTTTTCAAACTTATTATCCTCTCTCTCATTTTTCTCAGTTTTCCTTTACCCCAAAACCCCTCACAAGTTGTAATGTACATTTCCAACATATTGTCTTCTGAGTATTTCTATTGCATTGGTTTGCCTTTTGTCCTTTGTCTCGCCATTTTTTTGTTCCTCTTCCCTTCCCTAATTAAGGTAAATGTATACAAAATACACAGGGTACCAAAATCAAACACAGTAGGAGATAAACCATAGGGGAAAACCCAAGGAAAATAGAAATCACATAGTACATTAAAAACAACAACTGCAAATAAATATCTCTTTCCATATCTTAGAGTTCATTTTGCTCAGCATCATGTTCATATATATGCCTAACAAAGTCACTGGAAAATAATAGTTTCATGGATACTATATCATGAAAACAACATGTTAACTGTTTTTGATGGTAAAGGTGGAATTAGCATTGGTAAATTCGCAATTCTGATAAAGGAATTTCAAAATAGTTTTAAAATTATGACAGGTGAATTTTAATTGTTCAAAATTTTAACTTAGCCTATTAAGAAAATTTAAAATTGCCTGAGAAAATAAGCTTTCATGCAAAGAAATTCATGGAGACATAGCTGAGAAGGAGCAATGTGGGTAAGATGGCTCATTTTCACAGTAAACAAACAAACCTCACAAACCTTGCTGTAAATCCTGTAGGTTCCCATGAGAATTGTCCTTACCCAGGAAATATACTCTTATGCGTGAAACAAGGTTGTAATGGAATTTAAATTCAAAGTTTTTATTTTAAATAAGACATCACAATTTGTGAACTGACCTTTAATTACTAAACAGTAATTTCTTAAAAAGATAATTTGAGTCAAAATATTTAGGAAGAAAGTGCCCTTCACAATGAAAGAACGTATTGAGTTTACACTTTTCTTTTTAAATACTTTCCACAATGTCTTTGCACGTGAGGCACTGAAACACAGAAAAAAATCTGATTGGATACTTCAAACCAATGATTTCACATTTCATAGTAGCTTAAAAAATAATATCCTTATTAACATGAGATAGTGAAGATTTCTTTTATTACATAAGCCAAAAAGTTTGGGGATCAGAAAATAATTCAGCAAATTGAAAAGGTAAGAAAACACGTTATTACATACCCTAGCTAAGCATTTTTGTGTCAGCAGTGGAGGGGACTAAAACTTTTTGATATAGATTGTCTTAATGTTTTTGCTAACTTAAGTGATTTTACAGAGCCTATGTGGCTCAGTGTAATGAAGAACAAATTGAACGAAGACATGACAATAAATTCCACCTCCAAATAAAAGAGTTTTCAAAGAGAAACCATGAAGATGTAGCAGTGGGGGACGTCTTATAGTCCTTCAGTTTCACTAGACTTGAAGCCAAGAAGTTGTGATTAATTGAAAATCAAGCAAGAGCTAAGAGGAGGACATAGAAATAGGACATAGAAATATCGTCCTTTGTAACAGACAATGTCATCCAAGGAATCGGTGATATAACTCTATTCTTCTCCATACATCATGTTGAGCAAATACAAGACCAAGAGGAAAATAATCTATTTAAATAATTTTGCAAAGAATAACTTCACTGTTCCTGATATGGTATCTAAGGAGAGTCTTAAGAGAGAAGATAAAAGTCTTAAGAGAGAAGATAATAGTGGAGTATTCTTAGGTTTCCTCTAAATATCTTGTTAGCAAAATATATCGTTGAGGTTAGAAGTGATTGAACCACAAAGTGGTGGAGTAATTATTTTTGTGGGCACTTTAGACACAAGAAAATTTCAAGGTAAAAGAAAAAAGAAAAAAAATTATAGCCAAATAGTTGTGATTATAGGTTCTTGGACTGGATTATTGGAGACAAAGTTTTGCATTAGTGTTGGTCCTCATTAACATAGTTGTTGGGTTTTTGGCAACCAAATGAAAAGGGGAAGTTTAATGGACTCGCTTGAACAAGTAAAGAGCATGATAGAAAATAATGGCAAATAATATTTAATGAATTATTTTGAACAATTATTTTGTGAGAACCAAGAAGGAAAGAAATTTCAAAATCACATGACCTTATTAAAAGTATGAAAATGGAGTAGTGAAGAGATTGAGAGAAAACACAAAGTACTATTTTCTCTCCAGTGGAGTAATAGGTTCTTGATCTTGCTTCTTCCATTCTTTCTTCACAAGCTATCAAGTGTGCCTCAGGACTGGAGTATCCAGTTCAGACAAAGAGCACTCCCAGAAGAAAATATTTGCAGTAGATATAGGTGATTTATAACCTTAGGCAATCTTTTTAAGTCTGTTCAAAATTCTCCCCTACCCCAAACTTCCCTCTTTGAACAGCTTTCTTTGCTTTTCCAAAGACCGCCCTTCATTAACTGCTTAAAATTTTGAGAGGGCATATTCATACGCTCTAGAGATTGCTGTTTGGTTGTGATTTTTGTGTGTTTTATTGTTGTTTTTAAGTGAATTTCAAAAGGTTGTGCAAGTGTTTTACAATTAAATATGTCCATCTAATTGTCTAATGCTCCTGGATCAGAGTCACTCCTTCTATAAATCTCAAGCAACCCTTTCTCCAAGATTTAGTTCAGATTTACCACTTCCTTTATTACATATGTACATTGCGTACTCTAGCTGTACTTGCCCCTTGTTCCATTTTTCATTCATTCTATTTCTTGACTATTGTTCCTCTCTGGTTTCCATTTCCTGATAGTCATTCTGTTAAACTGCCTGTTAATACTTTGAAAGGTTTATATACATTCCATGGAGTTTCACTCCCACATACACTTGAACTGTTGTCAGCTTATATTTCCATAATTCATTCATCTGCAATAACAATTTGCAAGACTGGAGATGTTAAGCACTTAGACATGATTTTATTCTCATTCATTTGGAAGATTAATCTTTAATCAATAAGAAAGTTTAAAAATGGCTTAGAATTTATTCCTAACTACCAGTTTTTTTTTATAAATAGCTTTGGACAATGGTGTGTGATTATTTTATTTTGCATAGGATAATTTTTTCTACTACCTATAAGTTTTGGAAAAGAAGAAAACTAAAATTTACTTCTTAGAGGAATATGACAGAAATAGAAGACAGATTTTATGTTTGTCACATCTCTCATCAGTACCCATATTCAAGAGTTAAAATCATATTTCTTACTATGTTAGACAGATTGGGAAAACATAAAACAACACATGATAGGGCAGTTATTAGTGACTTTTTAAAATGTACCTTCTTATTTGATGAAATTTACTTTGTTAGCTAATATTTGGGTTTGAAATATGGGAGGCTGATCTATTTAACACATTTCTGGAAGGCACCCACTAAACACCACAAATTGTGAGGGGTACTATTTCTACACTTTAAAGAATGGTTTAACTTGTTTGGTATTAGTGCTGGGTACGTAAATCAACTCTTGTAACTTGCTCCCTCCACTTGAAAACATTGTAATGTCACTATCATCTACTTGTCAAGGGTTATTTTGGCAAATGTGATTTTAAATAGTTTATTTGAAAATGAATATACTTTCAGGAGATTAAATGTATGTTATTATTGGTTTGAGAATGACAACATTTTTTATACTACAGAACCTAGTTTACTGAAATACCAGTGTATTGAAGCACTAAGGATCTTCACAGTTAATGTTTTCCTAAATGATATTTTACCTCTAAATCAAGTATTCCTAGCCTTGGTAGACCAATTATGGATCTATCATTACAGAAACTATTTTTGGGGGGGAGTCGAGTCGTGGGGACTGATCTTTGGGCCTGGGCACTGTCCCTCAGCTCTTCAGCTCAAGGCTAGAGCTCTACCACTTGAGCCACAGCCCCACCTCCGGCTTTTTTTCTTTTTGCTTATGTGGTGCTGAGGAATCGAACCCAGGGCCTCAGGCATGCAAGGCAAGTGCTCTACCACTGAGCCACCTTCCCAGCCCTACAGAAACTATTTTTTTGGCTGCACTGAAATCTTTCATTAATCATTAGGAAAGGGGTACTAAAAATAATCTTGTTCATTTGTGATTTTGTTCACCCATATGGGCTGGTCATCTGTAAATTGAAAGTTTGAATTATAGTACTTTCTCTCAGATTTTGTGATCTCATCTTTCATTTTAAGTTGCCTTGCATTTCACAATTGATTTCTGCTAATTCTTGTAAGGAATTGGGGTCCAGAAATAATGTAGGAAATGAGAAATTGAGATGAGTCTTCAATTATTTTCTAGAAAGATTCACTGTGTAAAATTTAAAATCAGCACATATAAATATAAAATATATAAGTATATATAAAATAAAAATTGTTTTGCATTATTGTGTTGTGGTTAGGGAATCAAAAGCAACTCTCTTTTGGGGTTTTTTTTTGGGTCTGGTCGTGGGGCCTGAATTCTGGGCCTGGGTGCTGTCCCTCAGCTCTTAAGCTCAAGGCTAGCACTCTACCACTTGAGCCACAGTGCCACTTCCGGCTTTTTTCTTATGTGGTGCTGAGGAATCCAACCCAGGGCCTCAAGCATGCAAACCAAGTGCTCTACCACTGAGCCACCTTCCCAGCCCCAGCAACTCTGTTTTAAAGTATTATTACATTATCTCTACCTCAGTTTTTGGTAGAGTTAGACTTAATGCTTTACCATTTGTAGATTTACAGCCTAGAAGCAAGAAGAAACACTATGATTAAAACATTACCAATTTCAGGCCTAATATCAAGGAGAAACATTTGGCCTTCTTCAGGAGCTATGGGAATATTTGGTGATAGAAAATCAGTAGTGTAAATTCCTGCCAGATTTGATGATGGACAGGCTAGAACAGTAGGTAATCATGCATATGAACAATTTTTTCACCTTCTTGGCTTTAGCTACTTTTGAAATGATAAGTATAATAAACACTTATATTTTGATAAAATATCTTCCATTCTGAAAAATTCTGTCTGAACTTTTCATCTCTCTATGATTCCTTGTAACTAAGATTAGTATTGTTCCAGTAAGACAATCTATGCTGTCAGGGTAAGATATTCTGGTTGGTCTCTTCCTACATGGAAGAAGGGTAAAGGTTTAGGTAGACATTTGTCCCAGCAAGACCTCATTTGGGAAATTTTAAGCTGCAGAAGTTTAGAAGTAGCTCTTAAGCAAGTCTTACTTTGAATCAATTAGCTCTACAAAGCTAACTGAGTTGATAAATAAGTACTTGAAAAGCCATCACCTTTGGACTTAGCTGAAAAGGTTTCAAAGTATGATTAAATTTAAAATGAAAATGACAAAATAGACATTGACAAAAAATTGTAAATGTGAGTAATCGACCAAACGATATGTTTTTTCCACTATACACAGAATTTTAGAGAAATAAGATCAATAGCATTTTTAGGAACAATAAGGGTTCCTTGTTACAAATAGGGAACCATGGATAGATGCCTGTATAAAGATTGCATCATTAAGTACTTAAATTTAGAGGGTACTACATGCTTCAGAAGCAGGTCTACCCAAATTACAATACAGAGATTAACATGGCACATGCACAAAGATGATATGAAAATTTGTGAAGTATTCCATATTTTTCATTCTTCTGATGCAAGAAATGAAAAACAGTTATTAAAAAGTTAATTACAAAAAAACAAGTGTAACAATACATGTAATTTATAGAATTAAAGGTTAGATTGACATCAGTGTATGAATTCTTCACCATAGAAAGGCCTTTACATAGCATAACCTTTACAAAACTTGAAATTAGATAACATTGTAATTTTATCCCAAAGAAATAAAATAATATAAGGACCTAGGAAAAAAAGAAATCTTAAACTTCTTCTATATGGAATGCAGTCTGAAAGGACACATTTATTAATGAAACTATACATTATATAACAATGTAGAATTCCAAGTATTATATCTAGGAGCGAATGAAATAGATTATGGATATTATACAAAGACAGACATACTTTTTTTCAGAAAACTACAAGGAAAACTTTAGTTTCTATACTATTCATTTCAACAGAGAAGTTAAAATTATTTCGGATTTTAAAAAATCACAAACTGCAGAAATCATTATAGATGTATACAAACAACTCTTTAATACATTTTGATATAAAAATCAGGCAATTCACTTGGAAGAATACCATGGAATCCATGAATTTTTAAAGTAAGTTATTGCTGTTGCTTTGTATTGTGAAAAAAAATTTAAGGGACACAAAGGATGGACTGGCATTTTTGAAATTTAAGAAACTTAACCAAACCATTACAACTTAGGAGAACAATTTGTACAGCCTTCCACAACTTCAAAGAGGTAGTGATACATACTTATCCTTTTGTGGCAATATTAAATGCAGTTTCATCCAAGTTGATCTTCAGACCTAGTTTGATATAATGGTTCAACAGAGTATCTTTTCTATTTCTATTCCCAGCAGCAAGATGCAAGGCAATCAAGAGGCCTTTAGTTTGGGTATTGGTATCTGCATCATGATGAATTAAGAAAGAAGCCACTCTAGTATTATTTCACATATAAGCACTGTGCAGGGTTGTGAGCCATTCAGAGTTATTGCATGAATATCTGCCTTGAGCTACCAACTCATGGACAATGTCTAAGTGGCCACTCTAGGCTTCGCAATGAAGAGGGGTATACTCATCTTCATCCCTAGTATTCATCTGGGTGGCCTTTTTGGAAAGTAGTCTACAAGCCATAGTAAGCCGATTAATTTCAGCATCCCAAAGAAGAAATTTGTTTGGATCCTACTCCATTTTTTTTCTTGCAATTGATACCATTTCTCACTTTTTCATCTTGTTCCTGGTCTTCGTCAGAATTGCCTAACCAGAGATTTTGAGTGCAAGTGGGAATGAGATGTCCATGTATTTCACCAAGATTTCACAATGGTTGAACTGGTCAGAAAAATCTGGTGAATTTCCTGCATATGTTTTTTCACCATGATTTAATTTCTTTTTTCCATTTTTACTATTTTGAATTATTCTAACTGGATAGTAGAGAATTGATAGAGAGCAGAGAAATGATTTTCCTCAGTATTCAAAAGTACAGACTGAAAATGAGGACCAGTGGGGTCTTCATGTGCAGCTTATTCTAGGAATGAGAAAATAGGAAACAATGTCTTCTATGTCAATGATTTGGGAAATACCATGTTATAGTGTAAAAGAAATCACTATTCAACATAAAGGCTTTAAGAGCTTTCTAATAGCTTTGTAAAGTTGGTATCCAACATTAGAAAAAAATGTATAATGCAGTAGTAAAATAGAAGTCCTTTGTATGACTACCTAAATTCTTGTTTTTTTTTAAATAGCTATACCATTCTGAATTTTTTTTAATTTTTATTGTGAACATACTGTACAGAAGGTTTAAAATTACATGGGAAAGATAATGAGTATATTTCTTATCAAGCATTGTAGCCTCCTACTTTGTTTACCCTTCACAACACTTCCCAGCCTCCCCCTACTTCCCACCCAATCCTACCCCCACACCAAAGTTGTAAAGTTCGTTTTCGACATGACAACTTGTACTTCTCATTGTTGCAACGGATCCATCTGTATCCTTATTTAAACGAATTGTTTTTCCCCATCCCCTCTTCAAATTATACCGACATCAAATATACTGAAAGCAGGGGTTATACTGTGGTGGAGGAACATACAAAGCAACAAAGAAATAATCTTTTATATGTGTTAGAAACAACTGCATGAAAGAAAAAAAAAAATTTAAATACATATCTAAGGGTTCATTTTCCTAACATCACCTTATCCGACCTTCTCTGATTGACTCATACATATACTAGATATTGAAAATAAGGGAAATCGTGGGGCCTATGATTCTTTGGGCTTGGCTTACTTCACTTAATATAAATATTTGCAAGTCTTTCCATTTCCTAACAAATGGGGAAATGTCATTCTTTCTGATGGAGGCATAGAATTCCATTGTGTATATATACCACATTTTCTTGATCCATTCATCTACTGAGGGACATCTGGGTTGGTTCCATATCTTAGCTATGGTAAATAATGTTGCAATAAACATAGTTGTGCTGGTAGCTTTAGTGTGGTCTTGTTTGTAAACATTTGGGTAAATGCCCAAAAGTGGGATTGCTGGGTCATAGGGGAGCTCTATGTGAAGTCTTTTGAGGAACCTCCATACTGCTTTCCAAAGTGGTTGAACAAGTTTACATTCCCACCAACAATGAAGTAACGTTCCCTTCTGTCCACATCCCCTACAGCATCTGTTGTTTTTAGAGTTCTTGATTTTTGCCATTCTAACTGGAGTGAGGTGTTATCTCAATATTGTTTTGATTTGCATTTCTTTTATGGCTAGGGATGTTGAGCATTTCTTCATGTGTCTATTGGCCATCCTTCTTTCTTATTCAGAGGAGTTTCTCTTTAAGTCTTTCGCCCACTTACATAATGGGCAGTTGTTTATTTGAGGATTTATTGTTGGGGGATGTAATTTTTTGAGTTCCAAGTATATTTTAGATATAAGACCCTTGTCTGTTGTATGGCTAGTGAAGATCTTCTCCCAATCCGTGGGCTTTCTATTGATCTTGCTAGCTATGTCCTTTGCCATGCAGAAGCTCTGAAATTTTATGCAATGCCATTTGTCCAACCTTTCTTTGATTTGTTGTGTTTCGGGGTCTCTATTCAGAAAATTTCGGATTGAGCCAAAGAGACATAGGGTTTCTCCTATTACCTTGCTTTGACTTCGAGGTCTTTCTTCCATTTGGAGTTGATTCTGGTGCAGGGTGATATATAAGGATCTAGCTTTGTTTTTCTACAAGTAGTTAACCAATTTTGCCAGCACCATTTACTGAAGTGGCTGTCTTTCTTCCATTCTATTGTTTTAGCTCCCTTATCGAAGATTAGATGGCGATAGGTCTGTAGGGTCATTTCTGGGTTTTCAATTCTATTCCATTGGTCCTGAGGTCTGTTCGTATGCCAATACCAAGCTGTTTTGATTACTATGACTTTATAGTAGAGTTTGAAATTTGGTATTGATATTCCGCCAGCAGTGTTCTTTCCTTTGAGGAGCGTTTTTGCTATTCAGGGTCTTTTATTGTTCCATATGAATTTTTGGATTGCCTCTTCTATTTCCTTGAAGAATGAGGTTGGAATTTTGATAGGTATTGCGTTGAATTTGTAGATAGCCTTGGGAAGTATAGCCATTTTCACGATGTTAATCTTTCTAATCCAGGAGCATGGGAGGTTTTGCCGTTTTTTAAGTTCTGTGTTGATTTCCTTTTTCAAGATTTTAAAGTTTTCATCATAGAGTTCCTTCACTTCTTTGGTAAAGTTAATTCCTAGGTATTTTATTTTTTGTGGGGCTATTAAAAATGGAGTTGCTTTCCTAATTTCAGCCACACTTTTCTCATTGTTGGCATATAGGAAAGCCATTGATTTTTGAGGGTTAATTTTATAACCTGCTTCTTTGCCAAAGTTTTGAATCAGCTTGAGTAATTTGGCAGTGGAGTCTATGGGATTCTTTAAATACTAGATCATGTCATCTGCAAAGAGGGCGAGTTTTGTTTCTTCTTTCCCTATATGGATCTCCTTTATGTCTGCATCTTGTCTTATTGCTGTAGCTAGGCATTCTAATACTAGATTGAAGAGAAGTGGAGAGAGTGAACATCCTTGTCTTGTTCCTGAGTTAAGAGGAAATGGCTTTAGTTTTTCACCATTAAGTATAATGTTGGCTGTAGGTTTGTCATATACAATCTTTATTGTATTGAGGAATGTTCCATGGATTCCTAATTTTTCCAAAACCTTCATCATAAAGGAGTGTTGTCGAATACTTTTTCTGCATATATTGAGATAACCATGTGGTACTTTCTCTTGCCCCTGTTGATGTGATGAATAATATTAATTGATTTGGGTATATTGAACCAGGTTCGCATCCCTGAAATGAATCCTGTTTGATCGTGGTTTTTGATTTTTTGGATGAATTGTTGAAGTTGGTTGGCCAAAATTTTGTTGAAAAGTTTTGCATCAATGTTCATCAAAGAAATGGGTCTATAGTTCTCTTACTTTGATGAGTCCCTGCCTGGTTTTGGGATGAGGGTTATGATGGATTCATAGAATGTGTTCGGTATTCAACTTTCTCTTTCAATTTCATTGAAGAGTTGGAGGAGAATTGATGTGAGCTCTGCTTTGAAGGCCTTGTAGAATTCTGCTGTAAAACCATCTGGTCCTGGACTTTTCTTATCTGGGAGGAATCTTATTACTGTTTCTATTTCAATGCTTGATATGGGCCTGTTAAGCTGGTTTAATTCATCTTCGTTTAGTTTTGTCAGGTCAATATTTTCTAGGAAAAGGTCCATTTCTGTCAAGTTCTCAAACTTATTAGCATAAAGTTTTGAGAAGTATTCCCTTATAATCTTCTGAATCTTGGTTTTTTCCGTGGTGATGTTTCCATTCTCATCTCTGAGTTTATTTATTTGGGTGTGTTCCCTTCTTTTTTTTGATAGATTTGCTAAGGTACTGTCAATTTTTTTAATTTTTTCAAAGAACCAACTCTTTGTTTCATTGATTCATTCTGCAGTTTTTTTGGATTCTAATTCATTTAATTCTGATTGAATTTTAATTATATCTTTCCGTCTACTGGATTGGGGTTTATCTTGCTGAGCTCAGAGCTATAAAATAGCCTCTGAGAACTGCTGTGTCCCAGAGGAGCTGGTTATTTGTGTGTTCATTTTTGTTGAATAGCATGAATATTTGAATTTCCTTTCTAATCTCTTCCATGACCCACTCGTGATTCAGTAGTGTGGTGTTCAGTCTCCATGTGATACCGGACTTTCGTTGGTGGCTTTTGGTGTCGAGTTTTAATTTTATTCCCTTGTGGTCAGAGAAAATGCAAGGTATAAATTCAATGTTTCTGAGTTTATACAAGTCTTCTTTGTGTCCTAAAATGTGGTCTATTTTGGAAAATGTTTCTTGTGCTGGTGAGAAAAACGTGTATTCTGATGCTGCTGGGTGAAATATTCGGTAGATATCTGTTAAATCTAATTGATATATGCAGCTGTTTAGCTCTGTGGTTTCTCTGTTGAGTTTTTACCAAATTGATCTATCTAGTGGGGAGAGTGGTGTGTGAAAATCCCCAACAATTAATGTCTTTGGATTTATATGTGATTTGAAGGAAAGTAGTGTTTCTTGGATAAATGTGGGTGCTCCATTGTTTGGTGAGTAGATATCATCTTGAAGGAGAGATCCCTTAATTAGTATGTAGCGACTTTCTTAATCTCTTCTCAATAATTTTAATTTGCAGTCTATTTTATCTAATATTAGAATTGCAACTCCCGCCTGTTTATAGGGGTTGTTTGCTTGGTAGATTTTGTTCTAACCTTTTACATTGAAAATGTGTTTGTTTTTACGGGCAAGATGGGACTCCTGAAGGCAGTAGATAGAAGGATCTTGTTTTTTAATCCAACTAGACAGTGTGTGTCGCTTAATTGGAGAGTTCAGTCCGATACCCTTAAAGAGAAAGGACTGAGAGGTATTTGGGAGTTCCTCCCATGTTATCTACCTTCTTGGGGGCTGCAAAAACTGGGTTCTTCCTATGGTTCTTGGATTCTCAGTTTGGGTGCAGTTTCTTGGCCTTTTTTGTGGTCTTGTTGGTTTTCTATGTGTAGGACATTTTTAAGAATCTTTTGTAGGGCTGGTTTGGTGGAGATGTATTGTGCCAATTTTTCTTTGTTATGGAAGGTTTTTATTTGGCCTTCAGTTATGAAGGAGAGTTTAGCTGGGTACAGTATTCTTGGTTGATAGTTGTTTGTTTTTAGGGTGTGGCATACATCATTCCAGGCTCTTCTTGCTTTGATTGTCTCTGCTGAGAAATCTGAGGTGATTCTAATTGTTTTCCCTTTATAGGTGATTAATCTTTTCTCCTTGACAGCTTTAAGGATCTTTATCCTGGTCTGTGTTGATCCTGTGTGGATTCTAATGTGATGGTGGGATGTCCTATTCTGGTCTGGTCTGTTTGGAGTTCTAAAAGCTTCTTGTATCTGAATAGGCCTATCTTTTTGCATGTTTGGGAAGTTCTCTGCTAGGATCCTGTTAAACAAATTTCCTAGGCCATTAACTTCTGTTTCTAGGTGCTCCTCTACAGACATCATCCTTAGATTAGGCCTTCTGATGGTGTCTTCCAAGTGTTGAATAGATCTATCATATTTCTTGGACTTGTCTTGGATGGTTGTATGTTCTTTCTCTATAATATCTAGGCTGTCTTCAATCCCTGAGATTCGATCTTCTGCATGGTCTAACCTGCTGTCAAGACTTTAAACTTTGTTTTTTATTTCTTTTCCTTCTAATTGGTCAGCTTTGATGGCTTCAAATTCTTTTTCGAAGCTTTGTTTTAGATCTTTTATGAACTTCTTTACCTCCTTAATTTGATGTTCAGTGCTTATTCTCAGATCAGTTAGTTGATTGGTTATGGTTTCCTTGGACTCCCATTCCTTCTGTTGGTTTCCATTCAGCATTCCCTTTGTGGTATCCCTGACTTCCTTCAGCTCTTTGTTAATGGATTCCATGAATGCCTTTAGTGATCATTGTGTATTCTCTTCCTGCTCTCTCAATTCCTGTATTACTCATTTTTTAGCTTCCTCCCGATCGTGGGACTCCTGTAGTTCTCTTTGAGTGTTCTCAGCCTGCTAACGCTGTTCCTGCCTTTCTATTTGAGTGTTCTCAAGCTGCTTACGCAAATCCTATATCAGTTTTTCAGTAGCTTCCTCACGCTTATGATATTCTTGTATAAACTTTTCGATTGCCTACTCTCTCCCCCTACACGCTCATACAGAGTCCTTTATATGCTTTCAATCTTTCCATTTATCATGTTTGCCAGCAGTCTTTTTAGAGCTATTTGGGAATTCTCCTCCGGATTATTCATTATGTGTTCTGTCCCCCGATTATCAAGATTGGGACTTGAGATACCCGGATTTGCCATTTTTCTTGTGTTTTTCTGGCTTACTCTGCCCATTTGAGATGAAAATAGCACCAGTTTTGTGCTAGAACACTATCTTAAGGCAAGCATCAACCCAAGTCTGAATTTGCACAGTCAATAGTCTACAAATACAATCTAGTTCAACATATACATCTATTCACCATGAAACAAGTATACATTAATGGGCTACGAACTGCAAAGAAGAATTTGGAAGACCAGAAATTATTAGGGTTAGGGAGAGATGTGGGTAAAAAATAGAAATAGATTGATGTGGGGAGGCTCAGGGAGACTTAACTAAGTCCTAACCTGAAAGCAGGAAATAGGTTGGGTAGGATGAAAGTAGAGAGAGAGAATAAAAGAAGAAAGGGAAAGGGAAAAGAAAAGACCAGAAAAAATAGAAAGGTAAAAATTAATAAAATTATGTAGAACCATAACAATCTATTTAGATAAGAACGAGAATTTATTGCGAGAATGGGAGGGATATAAAAGAGATGTGAAAAACTTAAAAAGAAAAATGCTTAAAATATTGTATAGGAATAAAGAGGTAGTATTGCTATTAAGGAATTTAAGTCTTAGAGGTTTTGACTTGAGTAATAAATTTTTGGATTAAGTGTGTACACAATGTGGGTAGGGTCTAATAGTCAACTACGGGTTTATCTGAGGATGTGCAGGACAAGAATGTCAGATAATGTGATGTTATCAAAATGAACCCTTAAATATGTATTTTAATGTTTTCGTTTCTTTCATGCTTGTGTTTCTAACGCATTTATAAGATTATTTCTTTGTTGCTTTGTATGTCCCTCCCCCACAGTGTAACCCCCGCTTTCACTATATTTGATGTCAGTATAACATGTGGAGGAGATGGGGACAAACAAGTCGTTTAAGGATTCAGGTGGACATGTTGCAACAATGAGAAGTACAAAATGTCATGTCAAAACCAGCCTTACAATGTCAGTGTGGGGGGGGAGGGGGGTATAATTGGGTGGGGGGAGGGGGGAGGCTGGGAAGAGAGGTGAAGGGTAAACAAAGGAGGAGGCTGCAATGCTTGGTAAGAAATGTATGCATTATCCTGCTCATGTAATTGTAGGCCCTCTGTACAGTATGTTCTCAAATAAAATAAAATTAAATTAAAAAAAAAGAAGAACGAAAGAGAAGAGAGGTGAAGAGGATAAGAAAGGAAGAAGAAAAAGATGAGAAGTTCAGTAGAGCTAAGCAAAAAACAAAAAGATAATTAAAAAAGACAAAAAAAAGAGAAAGAAAACCAAAAAAGAAAGAAAAACGCACACTCACTTATTCGTAAAATAAAAATTATAAGAGGAAAAAAATGTTTCTGGAAAACAATTTTTTTTCAAAAAAGGTAAAGATTGAAGATTTAAAAAAAAGTTTTAGAAAAAAAAATTTTTATAGAAGGTACCAAAAATAAAAAATGAAAAAAAAGAAGAAGAAGAAAGAAAAAAAAGTTCTTTGATTTTTTTTTTTTTTTTTTGGAGGAGTGGGAAAAGTCCTGTATCTCCCTTGTGTCCATAACCAGCCTCTTGTTGGAGTCTCTGGTCTGCTTGTGGTCCTGTGGCTTGGTTGGTTTCTTAAGTCTGTTTGTTCGAACAGGCAGAAAAATGCTCTGCTTTACCCAGGATTTGGCGATCCTCTTCCCAGGCTGGTTCATTGGGAGGCAGATCTGCTTTGAGTATCAGAAAAGAGGGGGATGCAGTGCTGAGGCTAGGTTCTGGGTAGAGTTGAGGCCTTTCAACAAACAGTAGCTTTTCCCGGGGGCTAGTTTGTGAAAACTCACAGAGCCCAGCCTGGAGCCATTCTCAGGGCTTCTGTTTAATGAATCTCAATTGACTTTCGAGGCTGCTAGAGGGAGGGGCAGCCTCTGGCTCTGATTAACCAGTGGAGAAAGCCACTCCAAGGGCTGGCGCCCAAGCTGGGTGACTTTTCCCTGGGTGGAGCTGAGTCTGGCAGGTCATGCTGCCGTTAGTTCTTGTGACCTGCTAAGTGACTCGTTTTATTCCAAGGCCTGAGTTGGAGCTAACAGCTCCTCTGAGCTTTGTAGGTATCCAAGATGGAGATCTCTGGTGCTGGGGGGGGGGGTGGCCTTCCCTCCTCTGCTTCCTGAGAAGGAGTGAGGATGTCAGGCTTCTACTCACGCTGAGTCTTGGTTCTTGGGTCTTCTCTGGTCTGCAAACTGCAGGATGAAGATGTCTGCTCTTTGTTGGTTCTTGCTGGTGTTAAGTAGAATCTGCTCACCTGCTGTATCTGGCTCCTTCGTCCTGTACTTTCTGTGGCTTAGGTAGGATCTTGCGCTTCCCCGCCATTGCCAGAGCTGCCGCCCCCCCCCCCCCCGTGGCTGCTGGCAAGAGCTCAGAAGTGTCTCCTTGCCTGGGTTTCCCCTCTCTGGCCTAGCTCTCTCTCCTGTGATGGCACACTTCATGTAATTCTCTGGCTTAGGACTGTTCACTGGAACTCTAAAACTGCTTTCTATGTGAGAGCTTACTTAGAATCCAGCTTATCTTCCACCATCTTCCCAGAACTCCCCAATTCTTGTTTTTCTAAAATACACTTTTTTTCATCTACAAATAGGCCTATCTATTCTCTTCAGGTGATTTTGATGATTGAAGATGCTTAATGAGAAGTCAAAATGTATTAGTAGCCCTTTGCTATCCATTAAATTTCACTTTTTCTTCTTGGAGAATATAATGATCAAAACAATAGTTCACAATCAGAAGGAATAGTTCAGAATCATGGTTCAACTGCAAGTGAATCACCAGTAAGTAATCCGTGATTCCATTTTCCACAAAGTTTGGTCACAGATACAATCTCCCTGCCTTCTCTAGTTGATTTCCTAGCCTAGACCTATTCCTTCATTGTACAGGAAAAGTGTAATTCACCTGATTTCAGTCAGATCTGTTAGCAGAATTATCAAGTATTTCGATTTTTTTTTATTAAATTAGTTGTGGGACCTGAACTCTGGGCCTGGGCACTGTCCTTTAGCTCTTCAAATCAAGGCAAGCACTCTACCACTTGAGCCACAGAAACACTTCTGGATTTTTCTATTTGTGTGGTGCTGTTTTGGGAAATGGCAGAGCAGAAAGTGAAATGTTGCAACCAAAAATATAAAAGCAAAATAAATTAGGATAATTATGAGCAACCATATTGTCTATGAGAACCATGAAAGAGAAAGAGGAAAAGAGATACAGATGTGCCATGACCTAACTAGCCACAAAATCCATGCTTCTAATCAATTTACAGAGCAAACAATTTTTTTTATTTTTTAAAAGAGACGGAAATAATATTTATATATAGAAATTAGTAAATATGTTTTTAGTCGCCTACATAAAGAGAAGAATCTTAATACTTGGGCTGGGAAGGTGGCTCAGTGGTAGTGTGCTTGCCTTGCAGCTTACTACAGTGCAGAGACTACTTTCCAAAAAGGCCAATCATATGAATACTAGGGATGAGGATGAGTATACCCCTCTTCATCGGGAAGCCTAGAGTGGACACCTAGACTATGTCCATGAGTTGGTATCTCAAGGCAGATATTCATGACATAACTATGAATGGCTGGACACCCCTGCACAGTGCTTATTTGTGGAACATATTGCAACAGCACAGCACACACACACACACACACACACACACACACACACACATCATCATCATCATCATCATCAGATTTCTTCTTAAGTATTTTTTGTGTATGATCTTAAGAAGAAATTTACATTACTAACTTGAATTTCTGACAGGACAATATCATCACTGTACATCTTGCTTCTATGTTCTCAGTTTTAAATTAATATCTAAGTATGTGCATTACATAAGTAGAGGAAAAAGTAGGAGCCACACAGGTGGCTCAGGTCTTTAATCCTACCTTATCAGAAAGATGAATTCTGATGATTGTGCTTTGAAACCAGACAAAAAACGTCCATTAGAATATCGTTTGAAAGTAACCAACAAAATCTAGAAATGGCCTTGTAGTATAAGCAGTAAAATGCTAGCCTTGAGAAAACTAAAACAAAAAAAAAATAACAAATTCTGGGACAGAGCCAGGCCCTGAGTTCAAGCTCTAGTATTAGCACCAAACTAATGAATGAAAGAATGAATGAATGAATGAACTAAAAATAAATTAAATGGTCACATGTGGAAAGAGAGGAAAAATGTAACAACCGTGGTGTCTGGATTATGTATTATTTTGTAATAAGTCAAATTATCATTTTTCCTAATCACTAATATTTTATTTGAACTTTTTTGTACAACAAGCCCTGAGTTTGGCATGCATGTATATGTGTGTGTACATGTGCACACATGTGTGTGTATGTGTGTGTGTGTGTGTGTGTGTGTGTGTGCGGTTGCAATGTTGCTTGCCAATGTGGACAGAGTGAGGCTAAAAAAGCTGTGTTGCAATGTTGTTATTCATCAGTGTTAGGTCCTGTCATTTCAGTGGAACCACCATTCTGCTCATTTTATTTGTCAAATAATAACATCATCATAATCAAAACATTTACATCATTAAGTTAGATAAAAGAGATCACTTTCAGCTCTTAGTATATGTTAGGTAAGAAGATACACATATAATTAGGTAGTAACTTATTGCTGTAAGATGACTGTCAGTACAAAATATGTATTTGACCTCTTAAATTGGATATACTTTTAAGATATACTCATGGAGTGATTTTGACCAACTTGACCAAACAGGTATTACAAGATATGTATTTTAAATGTTTTTTTTCTTTCATGCATTTGTTTCTAACACATTTATAAGATTATTTCTTTGTTGCTTTGTATGTCCCTCCCCCACAATAAAACCCCTTCTTTCACTATATTTGATGTCGGTATAATTTGTGGAGGAGAAGGGGAAAAACAACTCATTTAAGGATACAGGTGGACCTGTAACAACAATGAGAAGTACAAGTTGTCATGTCGAAAACGAACTTTACCACTTTGGTGGAGGGGGAGGATTGGGTGTTGGGGCGGGGGAGGCTGGAAAGGGATGTGAAGGGTAAACAAAGGAGGAGACTGCAATGCTTGATAAGAAATGTACTCATTATCTTGCCCATGTAATTATAAGCCCTCTGTACAGTATGCTCACAATAAAAAATAAAAAACAAAAAATAAATATGATTCTCACTTGTCAGCCTCCTTAGTAGCTATGGTTACAAGCATGAGCCTTTGGCGCCTAGCTATATAATTATTTTTTACACATTTATGAAGTATGGAGTGGTAATCCCATTCATTTATATGTTGTTTAATGATCAATCTACATCATATCCATTAAATTCTGCATGTAACACTTCTTTATAGTGAGAATGCTCAAAAACATCTTCTGGCTATGATGAAATATCTATTCTTAACTATAATAACTTTGCTTCTTGTAGTATAAAATTAATATATTTACTTTTAGTCATGGTAATCTGCTAATTAAAGTTATATCAAACATGAATTGTAAAGTGAGAGAAATTCATAGTTCCATTACATGTTTAAAGAAAATGATTATGCACTTTTTCAATTATATTTCTTTGGAATGTGTAATATTCTTTGATTTAACTTAAAATTGATAATAATTATATTATATCAAATTGATTCAAACTTGTATTTGAAAATTGCACACAGCACAAATATACTTCCACTTTCTTCTAACACATAATTAAAATAACAGTATAGGAAATTTGGTGTTAGCTTTTCATGTGTAGAATCATAGAAACTCAGGATGCTAAGACCTGAATATTTTAGTTCAAAACCAGTCCAAACAGACAAAAATGTGAAAACTTATCTCCAATTATCCAGCAGGAAGCAGAAGGTGATGATGTGGCTCAAGGAATGGCGTGTCATAAGCCATGAGCAAAAAATACAACAGAGACCATTAAACATTGAGTTCAAGCCCTAAAAATGGTATATACACAAAAGAAAACAACAAAAAAGTAGTATAAACATCAATAATAAAGACAAAACTAGTAGAAAAATCATGAGAAATGTTGTGTGAACATCTGGAAGTCAGAAATCATTTGCCAGAATTTTGATTCATTAGAGGTAAAAGTCACAGTATAATTTTAACAATCTCATTGAAGTCATTTGTGTTGAAACCTGGCTATTGGGTAACATGTGAATGAGCAGACTGGATTACCTGACATAGTAGACATTGCCTGAAACTATACACCATCCCACTCTGCAAAAATCGAAAATCGTGCCTGTTAATTTACAAAGAACCTCATGCTAGAGACATTTTTGTCCACACAGACTGGGGTCCTTATTTTGTGGCTTCAGACCAGTGCTTTTTTAATAACCAGTCCTCTTTTACTCCCCTTCACTGGTGAAGTTATACCCTAAGCTGGCATCAAGCCACTCTCTAGAATAGGGCAAGAGCATTTGCTGATGCTCTTCCAACTTCTCTTTGTGGCTCGGCATATCCAGACTCTTGTAGCTAGGATGGGATACTTTGATGTCCAGCTTGCCTCAAACTGGAGTTAAACATGTAATGGATATGTCAACCTGAGTTAGTTTCAAACTATGATCTTCAGATCTGAGCCACTATGCTCAGCCCAGTATTTCCAGTAAGTTACTTAATCTTTCTGACACTCAGGTTCTTCCTGTGTGGAAAATGAAAAGAATTATTTTGTGGACCTATGAATCCAGTGGGAGTTATGACTAGGTGCAGGAAGTATAAGTGTTCAGGATGTGTGGACAGAGTCTGACACTCTCATAAAACTACTGGTATTTATATTGAAATGAATTCCAGGAATTGGAAACAACAGGGATATTTCTGTTCTTGTTTATCCTTTTATGGACATTGAAGGAGCCACAGAAATTCAAGGAGAACAGGGAAACCAATGCAGCAGTTGCACTCTGTAGATATTATATTCACAATGAGCTAAACTTGTGGACAGGGACAGGATGGAAAATCAGAGAGAGAACAAAGTGATGGGATTGTCAACAAGAAGTGAACTCATTAGCGACTTATTAAATGGTGATCTGTATGTACACTACCTTAACAAAAACCATTTGAAAAATCCAGGTTGATGATTCTCTATTCCAGTTTTTGTAGAGGTCCTTAAGACTCAGGTTCACCTGGAGTTTTTGAAGGTCACATTATATGATAATTAATGTAGAACCAGAATCTCTTAAGAAATGTTATAAAAAGTATTTCATTCTTAGTATCTCTTTCTCTTTGAGTGGCGATTCTATATGTTGTTGTCAGAGCTAAAGTTTTACTTTTTGTCTTTAGTACTTGTCAGGTGTTGAATCCTCCTTAAAGCTTTGTGACAAAATTCTGCTATATCGAGGCACCCTGCCCCTAACTAAAATGATAATAAATCTTTGAAATTAATGTACTTGAGTATAAGTTTTATTTATTGATTTAATTTGTGGCTGGTGCTGAACTCTGGGCCTGGTTGCCATCCCTCAACACTTCAGCTCAAGTCTAGTGCTCTACCACTTGAGCCACAGTACCACTTCTACCTTTTTCTGCTTAGGTGGTGCTGAGGAATCAAACCCAGGGTCTTGTGCATTCAAGGTAAGCTGTCTACAACTGATCCACCTTCTCAGCCCTTATGAGTGGTATGTTTGTGCACAGGTCTATCAAGCAAATCTATTGAGCAAATGTATTCATTTGCCACTAGACATATTCAAAGTTATGAATTATCTGATATTTTAATGAATAAAACTGTTATCATTGATACTAGGAAGTGTTTGTCTCCCCATACTAAAAACATGGAGGAGGGTTTTTAAAACTAAATCTACAAAATAAATTTTAAGATCTTGTTGCTAACAAATGTGTCCATGTATTATTACATTAAACAGAAAATTCAAAATGGTTTTTTTCATTAATACAGAGATCAAAGGACTTATAATTCTTATTTCAAGATGAAAATTAAAGGGGAAAAACAGTCAGGAGGTAAAATTTATATTGAATGTTAATAGTTAAAGAGGAAAAGAAGATCGTAGATGACAAATTAAAGACAAAGCAATATCAGAGCACTATATGCTCAATATTAAATAAGAAGGTTTAATTGAAAAATTGAGCTGGAATGTGCACATCAGGCAAAAGCAAGAAATCAGAGCTTACCACCAACAAAGAAACACCATAATGCATATCTCAGAAAAAGGAAAAAAGTTCCTTGTCCTTGATTTCAATGATACATATAACCCCCCATACACACGCGTGCACGCGTGTGCGTGCGCGCGCGCGCACACACACACACACACACACACACACACACACACACGAATGTATGCAACAGCTCAACCTACTCACATCCATTCAACATGAATCAAAGATCTTCCTATAATATTTGGAACTTTAAAAGTTTCTAGTCTTGGAAATAATTGATAACAGATGCATAAGCAAATATTTTCTGAATAACACTCTGTCATGTAAATGAGAATTTCTGATGGTTATATCTACTTAAAATATCTCTGAATCTCAGAAGAATTAAACAAGAGACAATACGAATTTGGGACTATAATTCTACTAGCTATTCTGCAAAAGCTTAATAAGAAGTTCTGAGATCCAATATTAAATACCAAATTAATACATTAATACATGTGTAAGTGAAGTAAAAGACAATTATCAGAGACCTATGCTGCCTCCAATCCTCAGCAGGCTTCACACTGTGACACCTTTGATTCTGCTGTGCCAGGCCCACAGTTCTTTTCCCTAGAGCAGTGGCCCTGCTGTGCTTGGGAATGGGGTCTGTGTGGAGAGGGAAGAGGCCACAGGGGAGGCCGAGCTTTGGTTGGGGCTAAGAGCGATGGGGAAAGGATGGTGGGGAGGCCCTGACAGAGGCTATGAAGGGAGGAAGAGGCAGTTGGCTAACAGATCATGCAGCAGCAGCCCTAAAGGCAGATGGGTTCTGGGGAGTGTCTGTGAGGTGTAGAATTTGGGGTGAATTTGCTAGGGCCTGTTTGTTTGGTGAGGAGAGGAAGAAGTCTCCAGTCCCACCCAAATAGATAATGAAAAATAAGACAACCAATGCTTGAAGAATTTCAAGAACAAAGGCAGGGACTTATAGGTAAACTCTAGGAGCAGTGAGGACAGCAAGGTTGGGCCTGTGGTTGTCATGTCTCCTTCGATGCCCTTGGAAGTGAGTGCCAGCTCTGCTGTGGGCTAGGTCTGGATCTTGCCTTGAAGCAGGCACCAGGAATTGTCAGCACAGCCTCAGCCTGCCCCAATGAGGTGGCCTGTTGTGGGTGCTGTAGCCTGGGCAGTTGCTAGGAGGCTATACACAGAAGGGCAGAGGAAGCATGGCTGGTAGGATCTGCTCCAGCCCAACCAAGCTCAGGGCCACTTGGGAAGTTCCAGCTCTGGATCAGGATCAGGCACTGCTCCAGACAAGTAGGGCCTTTGCGGACCTGTGCAGTGGCTGCCACGTGTGGGTTGTGAACCTCCTTAGAATGGCCGAGGAGTCTCAATGGAGAGGTGCATTTGCTTCTGTGCCTCTCCCATCTTCTGGATTCCTGCTCTCCTCCTGCCTCCTGCTATGTCCAACTACAGGAGTCAACTTCTCCAAGCCACTGAGAGGCCATCCCAGAGATTTTCACAGGGCTTTCCAGGCTGCTTCACCATGAATGCAGGGCTCACAGGGTGCCATCCTCCAGGCAAAGCATACCCCCATTTCAGCTTGGTGACTCCTGCCTAGAGGATCACAAACTGCATTCTTACACAGAAATCCAGGGGTACACAAAGCTGTCCTGCAGTCTAAGGCATCCTTTACTTCCTCCTGCTCAGGTGTGGAGCAGCTGTGGAGCCAACTGCAACATCATGATTGATTATCTAAAAAGAAGAGGAAAAAAGCTTCATTGTCCCAGTACAGCTGCCCCTGGGGTTCTCTGTGTACACTAGTCTTGTGCTTAGATAACGATCCCCAAAGACCACCACGAAGCCAGTCTCATGTGACCACATTAGAGTCATTTATTGCAAGCTCGAGCCTGGACTCACAACTGTCACCATTGCAGTGGGTCAGAATTGAGATCCCTGACCCTTCAGTTAACTGGGTAATCTTATAACAATCTTATTGGCTATCGAGTGCAGGCTAAGCAATAAACAATAATTTGTGGAGGAGAAGGGAAAAAAAAACAAAATCGTTAAATAGGGATACAGGTGGACCCATTGCAACAATGAGATGTACAAGTTCTTATGGGGAAACACGAACTTTACAACTTTGGTGGGGGGGAAGGGGGGGAGGATTCGATTAGTGTGGGGGGAGGATGAGAAGTGATGGGAGGTTGAAACAAAGGAGGAGGCTACAATGCTTGATAAGAAATGTACTCATTATCTTTCCCATGTAATTGTAACCCCTCTGTACAATGTTTTCACAATTAAAAAGTAAAAAAAAATTAAAAGATTAAAAAAAATCTGTAGCTTTAGGTACTTCCTGTCATCCGCTGATGGCTATTGCTAGGGGAGTTATGGGCAGAACGTTATTGTGACATTTCACGTTTTTTCCAGGAACCTGAGTTCTAACTTTCAGTAAAAGTCTACTTACAATGGGTACTTTCAGTAGAGGTCTTCACAATGGATACTTTCAGAGTATTCGGAGTCTAAGTCTAGAATGCCTGTACTTTGGCAAAGACTTCTCACTAGGGGTGTGTGTGTGTGTGTGTGTGTGTGTGTGTGTGTGTGTGTGTGTGTATGTGTGTGTGTGTGTGTGTGTTGTGTGAGAGAGTCAGACCCAGCTGAGGTTTGGGGTGAAATACTCTTGCCCTTCAGCATTGAGTTTTGGTATCTATTGTTAGTCCCACCTCCCCAATTTTGAGTTCTAAAGTTGTCCTTCTAAATACTTTTATCCTTTGATCTTCTTGATATTCAAATTCCTAAAGGTCTGCTTATGAACTTTAATATTTGCTTCATGAAGGTGATGTCTTTCTTCTAACTTTTATGAAGCACTTTGCTCTCTTTAAATGCAGTTTGTGCTGTATTAGTGGTTTTACTTAGACCAGACTATGGTGGCCCAGGCTGTGCCTGTTAATTCTGAGATTAGTTTAGGCCAATATGAGATACTATACTTTCAGTATATCAGTGAAGGAAGTTCAGCATCTTTATTGAAACAATTTCCTGGCAGTAAATACAAACAAAAACATCCAGTGATAAAAACGTACAATCTGTTGTTTTTAGTTAATTGTGCACAACTGTAATGAAAAAAAATCTTTTTACTAAAATGAGTATTTGTAATGGGAAAAAATCAAATGTTATAAATCTTAAAAATCGATCAAATACCAAAAGAAAAAGAAAGACACTAATTAGGAATGAAGTACAAATGTAAGTCTTTAATAAATAAATGAAATGTTTGAGATTCATATCCAAATAGAAAATAAGAAGGAAAATAAAGAGGAAAGTCACTGAGATCCTATCTTACACACCAGAATAGCTATCACCACTCAAATAAATAAAATGCTGGATAGGTTGAAATAAATCTGGAACTATATTTGGTTTTGTGGCATTGTAAACTAGTGCAAACCATAGGAATATCTTAATGGAAGTTTACACAATATCAAAAAGACAGATATGTTGATGTCCTTTACCGCATGTTCATGGCAGCAATATTCACAGCAACCAAGCTGTGTAATCAACCTAGATGCACCAGAAAGAGGGAATGAAGAAAATGTGCTATTCATAGCTGTGAACATGTTCTGGTATATGAGAAGTGAATGTTTCTACTGTATCATTGCTAAATATTTTGAATATATACCTAATCCTACTTTCACTACGTTTTGTGGAATGGTGTTTCTGCTTTAATGAGGAATGTCCATATTGATTTTCAGACCAGTTACAATAGGTTGAAGATATCCTATAATATGTGGATATTAGATCAAAATTTAAATATATCAATGAACACATAGAGGACCATCATATATAGTTTATAATTTGAACCAATTTTAAGAAGGCAAAGGTTAGGGAAAAAGATGCTGTTAGAAGTTGAACAAATACACAGACATGGAAAAATACAAAAACATGTGAAGCTAATTACTGCTAATAGTAAAACATTTTCCTCAAGTTTTAACAATGAAACTATTAAAATAATACTTAATAACATCAAATAAATATGCCATAGAAGAAAATGTACCATAGATATACATTTCCCCATAATTTGTTTTACTTTATAACAAATGGATTAGAAGAAAGTGTAATTACATGTCTGAAGATGCTACCACTTTCAAATTTCATTGATTGAATCCAGCAAAGGAAAGTAACAGAGAAGTAGAGAGTAAGAACAACCTGGGATATGGATAAAGATACTCAGTAGAACTTTGTGAGGAAAGAATGTGCTCCGTTTTCCTGATCAAAATAGAGCTAGTACAGCTAACTTTTGACAGAACACTTGTAATGTAGAGTAGTGGAGTTAGTAATTTAGGTAGTAATTTATTACTTTTTTTCCCTAATCTTATGATGTGATTCCCAAATGATGTGAGTGATACTAGATTTTCTTTTTTTTTGGGGGGGGAAGGTCCGGTTGTGGGGCCTGAACTCTGGGTCTGGGCGCTGTCCCTCAGCTTTTCAGCTCAAGGCTAGTGCTCTACCATTTGAGCCACAGCGCCATTTCCAGCGTTTTTCTTTTTGCTTATGTGGTGCTGAGGAATCAAACCCAGGGGCTCAGGCATGCAAGGCAAGCTCCCTACCACTCAGCCACCTTCCCAGCTCCCTGATTCTAGATTTTCTGAGCCCTTTTTTTTCACCAAAAGTTTCTAATTCCTCACACTGACAATGGTTCTTCTGCTACTCTCATTTCTCCTTGTTTCTGAACTAAACACCTGTAACCTTTTGGTTCATGAGAAAGAGCTGGAGAAATATGAGGATGGCTTGGAATCTGAGCTAACATCCACTCCAGCTTGGAGGATCTGGTAAAGAACTTCCACCTGGGTCTCAGAATCAGATATTAATTGACCTCTTTGGAAATGGAGAAACTCACTCCCTCAGGCAGAATCTGTCATTCCTTGACTTTCTCTGAAGAGGTTTGATACTAGGGCACAATTCAGAGAATGAGCTTTTCCATTGTCAAAAAGAACAGGTTGAAAACTAAAAGTGGCCTCAGGACCCAAAGGGCCAGTCAGAAACCAAGAGATCACACTTTCCTCCTCATCAAGGACCTTCTGGTTGGAATAGAGCCTGAGCAAAGTCTAAGATGGAGATAAACTGAGACTGGGCCTAAGGAGGAAACAAAAGAATGACCCTCTCTTTGATTACAAGGGAGTTATGTAGTGAGACATGAAAACTTCCTTCATAAAAAAAATCACTAGGTAAGTTATCTCACTGCCACTTTTCAGGAGGTCAGTTTCCCCAAAGAAGAAGTACTTAAATGTGACTGCCAGTTTGCTCTCTAGGCTGTTGTCTCTCTCACCCCTTCTCATGTCAGGAATGCATTGCTTCTTTCAGGCACTCAGCTACCTGTCCTGACTCCTAGGCAGTAATACTATAGGCTGTTCTTCGGCTAAACTCTTGCATTTAAGGTAGAATAGGCCCAGGCTATGGTCATGCCAAGTGGTAGACTCAAGAGGTGAATATAAGCTCAGATTTGTACAGTACAACAAACATATTGAAAAAATTAAATTAAATTAATAGGTAAGTAATTTAGGGTTTATAGCAACAAAATTAGGTAATTATTAGTAATACATCTAGAATCACAGATTAGGAAGAGAACCGTGAAGTAGGTTCAGGATAAAATGGAAAGATACCCCATAGCCATATCAGGAGATGAGAGTATGAAAGTACTATTGGCATAGGTCCATTTACTATCTTAGGAGTGACCTTGGATAGGAGGCTTTTAGAATAATATCTAAAAGAGAGTGACTTTCTGGGCACTGGTGGCTCACACCTCTATTCCTAGCTACCCGGGAGGCTGAGATCTGAATATTATGATTCAAAGCAAGCCCAGGCAGAAAAAGCCAGAAGTGGTGCTTTGGTTCAAGTGGTAGAGCATGAACCTTGAGCTCAGGGACAATGCCTAGGCCCTGAGTGCAAGCTTTAGGATCAGCAAAACAACAAGAAACAATAATGATAAAAGAAATAAAAGGACTTAAAGATATGCGATGGAATGATGATCATGTGTAACTGTTTAGCGATCATAAAAGGAGACAAAATTTGGAGCAAAATGATATCTATTTTTTACTAATCAAGGATGCAAAGCAAATGCCAAATTCCTCTTCTCAAAAACTTCTAAACTTGGACTGGGAATATGGATCAGTGGTAGAGTGCTTGCCTTGCATGCATGAGACCGTGGGTTCGATTTTTCAGTGCCACATAAGCAGAAAAAGACAGAAATGCTGCTATAGCTCGAGTGGTAGAGAACTAGCCTTGAATTGAAGAGGTGAGGGACAGTGCTCAGGCCCAGAGTTCAGGCCCATTGTCCGGCCTAAATAAAAACAAAAAAATAAAACAATAGAAAAAAATTCCAAACTTATCTTTTCTCATAATTGAAGAGAGGCTCCTTTTACAGAAATTCTCCTTATCTAGCTGAAGGTCATCAGAACTTCAGTACACTTTTCCTCTTGAGATATAATGCACCTAACTCTACTGAACCTAATCATGGCTAGGAAAGTATGGACATTGATAGGTTTGTTGTATTTTTGCTTATAAATATATAATACTGTCAGTTATGATATAATATATTATAATATAGAATATATTATACGTTGTATTATATATTAAATATATTATATCATGTATTATGTATTAACAGACTTCCTAATTTTAGATGTAGGAACAGGCAACATATTGAAAGAAAAATGATTGAATCTCTGAGTTATTTCTCTACCACAGTACAATATCAGGTTTCATTCTTATTACCCAGAGAACAAGATAGGAAAGCGATGCCCATGGATGTGGTTCTCTGGATTTTGGAAATTGTGATCATATATATATATATATATATATATATATATATATGCATATACATATATATATGTATATGAAATAGATCATATATATATATTTAAATATATATAACAAATCGTTTAATAATAGTGAATATGTAAAACTATAACAACAGATAAATAAGTGAATACTTATGTGCACACACTCCCAGTCACCTTCATGTATAAGAATTTCTTTTCTTGCTCCTATTCACCAACACAGGGAGTATATGAGTTGCCCATCAATTGACCTGGACGTTCTTTATCGGTATACTGTAGCTTCACATCCTTTGTTCCCTAAGTAGCCAGATGCTATGTATTCAATAACAAAACTGTTACAGGCAAAAGTATCCACCCTGAAACATAGAGGAACTTGGATTTCAGAAATGCCACAAATAAGTGGGAGGTACAGCAGTACTTTTCAAAATTGAATAGATTACATATTTATTAGAAAGCTTGTAAGAAAAAAAAACTTCAGTGTAGGAAGATACACTTGAAGAAAACTACAGTTTAAATTACATATAGCCGGTGCTGCAATATACAATAAATAAGAATTTAAAAAATAAATTATATATGACATCAAATTACAAAGTTCCAGGGCATTTCTCTACTCTGGAGAAATAGAGCAATCCATATTAAAAATAAATAAATGAAAAGACGAATATTTTATACCAAATTTCAAAACATACTATATGTTATACAAAGGAAATGCAATAAGCATGCATTTTACAGTCTAGTAACATCATATGTTATGAAGAATCTGATTAACTGATTCATAAAAATCAATACAATGCAGTTAAAACATCCGATATCTCAAGTGTCAACTTAGCAGAATACTTTCAATCTATGGTGTCTATTTTGCATATTATTCAGCCCTATCCATCCCACAATGGCATAAGGCTCTTCCTGAGAAAGTCCAGAGATCCGTCTACTGTGAGTGCTCAATGTAGACCTGTTCCCATTCTCTTTTATTTGGGCATGTGATAGACTGACTACCTGTTAATTGCCAAAGGCACAATTTAGACAGGCTTCCAGTATTGATATTTTAGCTCTCAGAATAAAAGGGAAATTGAAGACAGAAAGACAGAGGGAAAATCTACCAGATCCCTGAAAGATTTCTATCATTGTGCTAAACCTGTAGTTTTCTATTGACAGTTGAACAAACTGCAGTAATTGCCACTCCAACCACATGTCCAAAAAGTGGCTTTCCAAATATTAGCCTATTTTCACTTTGGTAAATCAAGACACACTATTGTGGCCCCATTTCACTTAAACTATCAGCTATGGTTGACCCAAAGGATAGTTGACCTTACCAATTTCTTAAATTTTAGGTCATCACACAATCACTTCATAGCCCTTAAACATTAAAAATACCTACCCATATAAGTCTGCATTACATACTCATTACTGTTTTTTTGATTTGTCATGTTTTACATATTTGTTTATCCCTGGACTTAGCTCTGTAATATTCCTTCACATGGTTGTTACCACTGAGTACAGTAATTATTTCTGTATTTTTTCTCCAGTTCTGTTTTCTTTAATTAAAGTCCTTAATAGCATCCTGTCTACTGACAACTCCTAACTACTGATTTTAGCAAACTCAAAAGATCCCAAAGTGAGCTTTGATCTCTATCTACAAACCAATCCCTCATTACTATTTAATTAAGTGATAAATCTTCCAGCTATCTTTTCAAAATACCTTGGAGTCATTTCAGACTTACGAACTTTTTCACACCTCATATTTAATCTATGACCAGGTTTCGACAAATTAACTCACTATATATTTTAGGAACCATATATATATACATACATATATATACATATATGGTATATGAGTGCCAGTACTATGACTTAAATTTGGGACCTAGGTTCTTTTATTTTTCTTTTTTTGGGAGGAGGGGTCCAGTCATGGGCCTGAACTCTGGGCATGGGTGCTGTCCCTCAGCTCTTCAGCTCAAGGCTAGTGCTCTACCACTTGAGCCACAGCGCCACTTCCAACTTTTTTCTTTTTGCTTATGTGGTGCTGAGGAAATGAACCCAGGACCTCATGCATTGAAGGCAAGCGCTCTAGCACTGAGCCACCTCCCAGCCCCTTACTTTTCTTTTTTGCTTAGGCTTTATTTGGTGTAAAGATCACCTAGAATGTCATTACGCACACCCTTTTCATTTAAAAATATGTATATTTTGTAGCAATGTTATTGCCATTATAACCATAATTAGGAAGATAATGTAGGTTCATCTGCTCCATACATCTTGAAAGGTAATGAATATGAAACTTACAGAATATCCTCAGATATGCCTGGTGGAAACCTGGATTTGAATTATGGGTCGACATCTGATCAGTATTAGGTACTTGGGAAATTTGTTTGGCCTTCTTTCCTACTTCTGTTTTTCATAAAATAATTCATTTCCTAAATGGAAGAACTATCATGAGCACTAAAATTACCCTAATGCATGTGCAGTTCTTGGAATGGTGTCTGCACATTTGTACTAGGTCCCAGAGAAGTCAACTTCCATCAACATGGTCCCAGCATCCTTCCTGAAGGCCTTAAGACATATATGCCCAATTGATACTAATATCTGTGAAAATATGTCTTTACTAAAAAAAAGTCTTTTCTTCATATGAAACAATGAAAGTAATGTTGGGGCTGTCCTGTGGCTTTTACTCTGAAGTTTTGCCTAAATTTTATTCTTACTCTATTAGTGGTATCAGTAGCATTTTTTTGTGCTACCCTCAATTTTTCTAGTTCTGTGTTCCATTTGGAATACTATTGTAACTTAGTTTATAATCTTTGTTATCAGAATAAATAAACTACAACTGCTGAAGTTTTAAATAAAGAGACAATTTTAGGTGTGCAATATATTTTATGTCCTTAGTACTCTCCTATAATTATTCCTTTTAGGTTATATATCCTTAACAAACCATTTATTAAGATTTCTTATATGATTTATATATTTATTATGTGATTCTTATATGATTTCTTAGAGATCCATAAGTAAAACATCTCAGAACAGGAAAAGAGTAGGTAAGAAGTCATAAAAATACTATTATGGTGTCTTAATGGCTAAGTGTATAAAGAACATGTAACAAAACAGTTGGAAGATTCATTTGCTCTTTTTTCTGTTCTCTCATCCTTCATTGTAGAAACTTTCTCTCTATGAAGTGCCAAGTCGTCTGGACCTTTCAAGCCTCGTCTCAGTGACAGAAGTGATGGGATTATGACATGTGCTCCAATGACTGGCTTTTAGGAATTTCACAATAAAGCAATAGCAGTACATATAAAGAAACTTTTGTGAGTGATGTGGATTGACTTCCTCAATTGCCAAAATTAAATTCATATGTCAAAACATCAAATTACGTACATTATAATATATGCAGTTCAACTGGCATCACTAACACTTCCATAAATCAAATGCAAACTAAAATCTCTATATCAAAAACCAACATCTAAGGCAGTGTTGGAAATACAAGAAGAAACACAATAAATCTAATGGAATGAGATCTTTAACACTGGCAATGAGAAATGATAGCTGAATTTTTAAACAAGCTTGGAAAGTTCAGGTGTCCACTAATGATGTGATTGTAGTTGCAGAACTTACCTTGTTATTAAGATTATAGGTAAAACTCAAAGGCAGCTAAGGTTGCTGCACTATTGTAGCTCGATACAGTGTGACCCTCCCTGATAATGGTATAGCACAGAGTAGAAGCTAAGTCAGTAAAATGTATAGGAAGGATTTTCCACTGACAATTATTGCATGGGGTGATCATCACTCTTGTATTGAAAATGTACAGCCCATCATTCTACTTTAAATTCTAGAGTATTTCTGATCTGAAGACAATTATAACACACCAATTTGCTGTGAGTACTGAGCCTTTTAGGTGTGTATTACTGTAATATATGTAAAATCTTTAGAGGTATGAAGTGGCCTGACCCTCAAATTTCATTCTGTTAAGTTTCATGGAGAAATGTTCATAATTATGCAATTCACACTCATCTAAGTCGGAATCAGGCAACTGAGATAAGACATTAGGCTCATTATTCCAGTGACGAGGTTTGTGAACTATGAAATAAATACAATGTTTGATAAGAAATGTACTCACTCTCTTGCCCATGTAATTGTAACCCCTCTGTACAGTAATTTCACAATAAAATAAAAAAATAAAAAATAAAAAAATAAAAAAATAAATGTACTCATTACCTTGCTCATGTAATTGTAACCTATCTGTATATTATTTTCACAATAAAAAATAAATAAAAAAATTAAAAACCTCCCCAAAATGAAAAATAACATTATTTCACAATGTATATGCATTTCTGAAAATTTATGCAGTATCAAATACCAAATGTAAAAATGGGACAATTGTCTATCGCTTATATTATCAGAAGTTAAGATATTCCTGAATTATACTTTCTTGCTAGAGGATCATAGGGAGACTGCTGATGTTTGGTACCTTTTCAGGTGCTCCTATAGACTTGTAAATTTTCTTTGAGGAAGTGTTTTTCCATCGTTTGTTTTGAGGTGTTCAAAATATCAGTACTGCCACTAACCACAAACATAGAACAGCAAAGATGATGGGATACCTTGCCAAAGAACTGAGAAATCACAGGAAGTGATAGGAAAGAGACACCAGAGGACCCAAAGCCTCATTGCTATCTTCTGGATCCTCAAATCCTGCTTAACATGCTTTATATTCATTCTACTACAGGGGTGAGGTAGTGAGTGGCTACAGGTATGTCCACAAACTAAGACATCAATCTAGCTTGTGGTTACAAGTATTAACTGAGGTATTGTTTGTATACATAGTGATAATTGAATCCCTTATTTTTAGGGAGCAGAAGGGAACAATAGTTATTACAACCATAGCACAGACATCCATCTTGTCTCCAAATTCTTAAACTTTTAATCTACAACAGCTCTAACTTAAATACTTTTGAGTTAATAACCCATACCCCTGTCTTCCCTTAACTGTTTGACCTTTCCAGAGCACAGCTCTCGGCCTTTTGATTGCCGTTTGAGATGGCTTCCCAATATATCCCTTTCCAGGTATAACAGTTTGACTCTAGAATCCCTCACAAGTACTATTACAGATGGGTTATTTTGAAAGGCTATTTTTTTCCTAGGGTAGGTTCACTTTTTTAAATTGTATTTTATTAAAAGGTACTGTACAGAGTGGTTACAGTTACATGAGTAAGGTACATTCCATGTTGAATATTGTTACCCACACCATTGTTCTCCTATCCTTTCCCACCCCCACCCTTACCCCCCCACCCCAAAGTTGTAAAGTTCATTGCCAGTATAGTATTGTGAATATCATGGTTGCAATGGATCACTTCTTTCATCATTATGTTATTTCCCTTTCCTTCTCCAAATCAGAAAATGTATATACAAAATGGAAGGTACCAGAATCAAGACAGAGATGTCCAGGGATAAATCAAAGACAAATGAAATAAAATAAGATCTAGATACACTACTTTCCGACATCAAGGTTGATATCTGAAAAAAAGTACTTGTTTCCATGTCTTGGAGTTCATTTCAATTAGCATCATTTTGTATGGTCAAATGTACATAGCTCTGGAGCCAGCAATCCCACTCATGGGCATTTGTCAAAATTATCTCTAGATACTTAATGGATGAAAAATGGAATTGAAAATAGCAGAGAATAACAAATCATCATGCAGGTATTCTGATTTTTGTAATTCTAATATGAAAGAACTGAAGTTTTGTTTCATGAAGAAGGAAGTTTAGCCTGTAATTTCAATGAAAGTCATCAGTTGTAATGAGTCTAAAGTCTTTTCCTCCAAGATATCCAAGAGTACTATACTCATCCTCTGAAGAGGATTATTTTATTATTATTTTATTTTATTTTATTTTATTTTAATTAGCTTTGCTTAATATTAATTTACTTGTAGAAAATAAGTTAAAATATCTTCACTCGGGCTGGGAAGGTGGCTCACTGGTAGTATTTGCTTTGCATGCAAGAAGTCCTGGGTTCGATTCTTCAGTACCACATAAGCAAAAAGAAAAATGCCAGAAGTGGCGCTGTGGCTCAAGTGGTAGAGTGCTAAACTTGAGCTGAAGAGCTGAAGGACAGCGTCCATGCCCATAGTTCATGCCCCATGACCAGACTCCAAAAAATAAAACACTAAAACTACAAGCACAAGTATGTTTTTGCAGCATTATTACCATATCTAAGATATGCAACCAGTCCAGATGCCCCTCAATACATGAATGGATCAGGAAAATGTGGTGTGTGTGTGTGTGTGTATATATATATATATATATATATATATATATATATATATATATATATATATATATATATATGTATATATATGTGTGTGTGTATATATATATAAATATACACACACACACACACACACACACACACACACACACACACACACACACACATATATATATATATATATATATATATATATACACAATGGAATTTCATGCTTCTATCAGAAAGAATGGCACAGCCCCTTTCTTAAGAAAATGGAAAGACTTGGAAAAAAATCATTATGTGAAGGAAGCCAGACTCAAAGAAACATAGGCTCTATGGTTTCCCTCATTTTTATTAATTAATATATGCTTAGGATAGTCCTGGCATATAGGTTCATTTTCTTACACTCTTAATATTCGCTGTGTGTGTGTGTGTGTGTGTGTGTGTGTGTGTGTGTGTGTGTGTGTGTGTGTGTGTGTGTGTGTTTGCAGTAATGAAACTTGACTCGGAACCTCAAGATCTTGCATGTTTTTTTCACTCATGACTGACTGAATCTGTACTATTTTCACCAAGGTTTCACTCTGTGTTTGATTGAACAATTGAACATAAATGTCTCATGGATTGCTACCTCAGCCATCTGTGAACCATGGTCTTCCAATCTTAGCCTCATGAGATGAGATTCTGGCATCTAGCTCTATTGCCAAGTGTCATTTGCTTTGTTTGGTTTGGTTTTGTTTTTGTTGTTTTTGTTCATCCAAAATCTGTATGGAAAACAAATAATTTATAATCAGGACTATTCACGTAAAATGTGTGTTGTTTAAAGATTACCTTAATAATGTAATCTTTTGCATCCACATTATGTGATTTGATTTTTTGAACTCCATTGTTGCAGTCAAGTCACATATATAATTTGAATCTTCTTGTCTTGGTTTTATAGGGTGTTACATGTTTAAAAACAATTTATCAATGTTTAACTCTGCACTACTGAAACAAGACCTTCATGATTATTCAATGTGCTGTAAATCATAAGTTTATCACTACTTGAGGCACCATATGAGCACAAATAGTTTCCTATAATACCTACAAATATTTTATACCTCAATGCCATGCAATACACACTTCTGCCAAATATGCAAGTGCATCCTTTCTAATTCTCCATGGATTTTCACTGTTCTTCTCTCTACTCTCCAGTGCTAATTCCTGTGATGCTCATGTTGATTTCCTCCCCTGTTACATTCATCATTGCATCTTGGGAACTACTGGTATGCATTACTGTACTTCTGTTCATTCTCCTTGTGCTTCGGCTTGTACCCTTCTCACCTCGAAGGGCTAAAAATTGGGGATATTTGCTTTACTCTTTATCTCAGACATCTACCTTCACTTTCTAGAAATACATTCATTGAATTCCTTCTGTAAAGTCTAGTGTCTTGAAAATTATTACTGAGTCTTCGTGGCTTTGTTATGTGGCATAATGGAAGAACATAGGTCAGTACTGTAACTTAGGTAAAAGATTATTGCAATCATGCTTCAATAGATGTAGTTCATTGGATAATGTTTACTTCAAGGTCTGCCTGCCTGCTTCCTTTTCACTGTTTATTTTTCAATGTAGTCTTTTCTTCTGAAAAATATTTATGGGCCTAGTGAAGGTCAATTCCTACTGTAATTAGTCATTAATTTTATTCCAACCTCATTTCACAGATCCTTCTGAGTTTCTTCAGTGTCTGTGTAGTGCTTCACATTTTTAGATATGTTTTAACATCGATGCATCAATGATGAAGACACATTCCTTATGTAACCATTTTGATGACTGAAAAGAAACCATGCTGCAAACTCACTGCATGCCAATTTTCTGGTTTTTAATTCTTTTAGATTAAAATTGATGCTGGACAACAAACATTCTGAGTACAATTTTATATTTTCCTAATTATTTTCGTATATTTCCCAATATTATATAAAGCTGAAACATTATCACTTAGTTTTAGGATTTCTTAATCGGTCAGAGTAAAAGTTCTATTCATTCACAATTTTAAGATAATAGAGTGTCCATTATGACCAAGTGAGATATTTTATATTTTTTATTTGTAGTCCTTAAAGGTTGTGCTGGGGAATCAAGTCCAGTGCTTCATGTGTCTTAGTCTACTGTGGGACTCTGAGCCTGATTTGACCTGTGGTTTTATTTTCACTCAACTGGAATAAAGAAAAATTTCACTAGGAATTATTACTTGCTTACTTTCTCCAATATCTGTCACATATATAAGAGTAATATAATTCTACACTGACTGAAAATGTTGTTCCTATTAGAGTAATTGTTTATTTTTTGTAGCCCCACTCTTCATTGTCTTGTCCCTTTCCTATCTCCCATTCCCATAAAACTTGACTGGATCCACTGGAAACCTACTTGCAGCCAGCCTCTTCCTTAAAAAGCCCAACCTTAATTAACCTATCCCCTGGTAGTCTTGCTATAAACTTTCAAAGTCCTGACTACAACCAGAATCCTTCCTGAAAGTCCTCCTCTGCTATAGGGAAAGCCTTCTTCCACTCCACCCCTTCCTGGAATCCCTGTTCTGCACCACCAGAAACCAGGCCACATCCACATCTCTTCCTATGATCGGCCTTGCTGCACCAAGAACCCCGCCTACATCAGGCTCCTCCCTCTAATCCTAACTTCATCCACCAGATACCCTGTCCCTAACTATTCTATTCCCTCATTGTCCCATTGCTCCCATATTCAATTACCTCCAAGCTCCTATCATCCCTTTCATACCCCACTCCCATGCAGACTTCTCCCTCGACCCCTCCTGGTTTCATCAGAAACTCCATCCATAACTAGTCTACTTCTAAGGGGCCTAATGTCTTAAACCCAGTCCTGAACCTGCCTCTTCCCACAAAGCCATTCATGCAAAACCAAAAACCCTCCACCTTTCTATAACTGACCTTGTAGCCTGGCTTGGTTAACCAGAAGCTTCTCACACAGACCATCTCCTGCCTGGAAAGACAGCCCTGCTTCACCACAGGCTGCTCTGCCTCCATATCTACTCTCTCAATGGCTGTATTGTTTCTGAGATGAATCCTCCCCTTATTGGATCCTCCTGCAGATCCACATTCTACTCAACCAGTTACCCTGTTCATAATTACCCTACACCTTTGTAGACCGTCCACTCCTTCTCAAAGTCCATCTTCCAATTAATCCCATGGCTCCAAGCCCTGACCTGCTCTAGAAAACCCCCACTAGACAGCATCCAACACACTATCCCATCTCTCGACACTCATATTGCTCCACTGCAAACCACTGTATCTGTTGGCCTCCCTCTGGAAGCCTCACCACGCTCAACTGTAAATCCCTTTTCCATCATAGTCCCTTTTTGAAGGTTGCCTTTCCCCACTGGAAACCCTGTCCAAAGTCTAATGTCCTGCTTTGCAACACTGAAATCCCCTCCCAACCTTACTCCTCTTTTCGAAGTGGTGACTGGCTACACCAGAAACCCTGTCCTAAGTGTCTAGTCCACTGGATCCTATCCCTGCTATCACAAAGCTCTGGTCCTGAAAAAATTCCTCCATACATTATTACTATATCCTGCTCTGCCAGAAACCCCACCTCCACCCTAACACACTTCCCAAAGGCCTGCCATTCTCCACCAGAAACCACGCCCGTTCCTGGCCCACTTCTTCCCAGTACCGCTATGCCATCTCACAGACCCTGAAAAGCCTCTCCCTCAAAGCTCCACATTCCTACACCACAATCCCCATCTTCTGTCAGTCTCTTGCCTTCATTCTCTTCCCTGCCTTATGAGAAACCTCACCCTACATATCCCACCAGAGCTCACAGTGCTACATCACAACCCCTCCTCTAAGTAAATTCCTCCTTTGTAGCCTTGTTCTTCCCTTTCAAATCTCTGCCCCAAACAGCCGCTTCCCCAGTGACCCTGCCTTCTTCCACTGAATCCCCATCCACCTGCCAGTCTCCATGCTAAAGTCCCACCTACTCCACAAGAGACTGCTCCTAACAAGTCTAGTCTTTCCTGTCCCCTCCCTGCTGTCTCAAAGCCCTGCACAGACTGGCTTTCACACTCAAAGCCCCGCCCTGCTCTACCACAGACGCTGTGACAATACCAACTCCTCCCTTGAACCAGACAGGGCTCCACCACAAACCCCACACCACCTCATCCATGAAGGTCCCACCTAATAACTTTTATTACAAATGTGATTTTATAATGGTTACAGAATTCATACTAATCAATATGATAAGAAAGCAATATTGCCAAAAGACAACAAAAATTAGACAGCTATTAGATGCCTTAATCTAGTTTGGGGTTCTGTTACCAGGCAGATACACATTGTGTGAAAATGTGTGAAGATGATTCCTCTAACTGGAAAGCATTCTTTGAAGTATCAGTACAGTTTCATGAGTGATCATTTTATTTCTAGAATTTTCGTGCACATTTGTGTCCATTAACTTAAAAATATTAGTTATTTTAAATCCTTTGGTTTGGTTGAGTAAAGCGTATTAAGATCCAAAAAAACGACTTTCAAATCATCTCTAATGAATAATTTTGGACTTGCTTACTTTACTATGTACCAGAGTGTTGGGTCTTCGTTCGTCTTTGGACGGACAGGGTCCGAGGAGAGGTAAGTGCGGCTGCTGGCAAGTTCCCCAGCCTCCCTTAGCCCAGGAGACAATCAGAGGCAGCAGAGAGTCAAGTCAAGCAGGAACTCATTTATTAACAGGGAGCATCCCCTTTTTAAAGCAAAAGACTGTGTGGGAGGGGAGGAAATGGAACCAACCAATCACTGAAAGGCCATACCTTATCAGGCACCTAAACTTCCATGAGTTGTTTACACACTGAACCTAATCAAATCCATTTCTGCCCACTCAACTTCCTCTCAGGGCCATCTTTGCTACTTGTGTTCCCCACAGATTTCCCCACATATTCACCCTTTTTGTTTTAATGGCAGATCCACCTCCCAGTTAGTTTTCATTTTCTGCTCCTCTGTAAAAGTTATTTTAACAGGATTACATTTGGCCACGCAAGGGGTTGGAGGCAAGTATGAAGAGCCCTTCCTAGTTATCTCTGATCCCCACCTAGCACAATAATAAACATAAGCCCCACCACAGTTAGAGTTTGAAATGTCCCAAACAGTAAAATTTAAAACAAACTATGCAGACATAGCAAAGCAATCCTGGGCACCTGCTGTCTTTCAAGTAAGCCAGTTCTTTGTACGTGCCTTCAAGCGAGCACAGAGGTCAAGATGACCTTTAAACTTTACTGCCAGCTCCCAACACCCCGTCTCTGTTTGAAGAAGCGAACCCGCCTGTCTTAGGTTGGGTAGATCGCCTTGTCTGTCTTACCCGTCATCGGGAACTTCTTCAGAACAAAGCTGAAGGCCCTGTCTTAGGTTGGTCAGACTGGCTCCCCCTCTTACCCGTCTCTGGCTGCGGTTACTCTCGGGGAAATTTATTCACTTGGAGCTTGATTTTATGTAACTGGCTGGCTCATAAGAGTTTTGCAGTGCACGTATAATGCAAGGAAGGCATAGAAAAAGCATCAGCAAAAGCATTCCCAGGTCAAGCAATGTCATTAGCCCTTTAACCTTAGGGATGGGATAGCAGTCTTTGCCACTTTAAGATTCCAGAGATGGGGCTTGTTCTAGAGCAGGTTTTAGACATATTTACAGGACACATAACAAAAGGTGGTTGTACAAGCAATTAGTAAAAGAACAATTAGAGCAGGTAACATTAAAATAGATAGCTCCTACAAAAATATGTTTTAAACAGTCCATACGTAATGACATAGGGTGGTGATCAAAATGAAGTTCAGGCCACCAGGTCGAAGGGGCAGCTTTTCTTGTGATGCTATTGATGATTTCTGCATTGCCAGTGCTGATCACTGCCCAGGTCACCCGTTGAGGTTGATGTGGATTCCGTAGCCATTGCCTGGACTGGGAGGGTCAGGACAGCCATCAGCTAGAGTATCACCATCTGCAATTGTTAAAGAACACAAGAGCTTCTCAAGGGCTGGTTGCCCTTGAGGATGTTTAGTTTATCTTTAGGCATCCTCCTGTATAGAGGAAATGGGTAAAAACCTTAAGGTTCCTAGCAGGAATCCAAATGGGGGCTGTTTCCTCTATGGGAAAAATGCATCCAAATCCCCTGTCCATGGTAACTAGGGGGTCAAGTCCTCTCCATTGTTGTGTCAGGGGGTCCTTCCACCTGACTTTCACTAGGGGCTTAGGGTTTATTTGTCCACAGTCAGTTGTCCCTTTTGAAAAATTGAAAATGTTAACTGTATATAGGGGGTAACTCCCCCTTTTTGTTTTAATTGTGTCTTAAGACATTGTTGATTTCTTTTTATGATTGCTTGGCCTTGGGGATTATAGGGAATTCCTGTACTATGATTAATTTGCCATTTGTCAAAAAACTCTGACATTGCTTTACTGACAGAACAGGGTCCATTATGGGTTTTAACTTGTGCTAGTAGACCCAAGGTGGTAAAGCATTGAAGAAAATGTGCTTGCAAATGTTTAGTCCTTTCTGCTGTATGTGCTGTGGCCCAGGGAGAGTTTGGGCCATCCTCTGCCACTGCCTGGCGGAGCTCTTTAAGCTCCTTAGATTCCCATGGATACCATTCCAAGGGCCTGTTAGCCCATGATGCCACATTGACCGGATACGCTTAGGGAAGCGAATGCCTGTGGGCTCTTGGGTGGCCCTTCCTTTCCAGGGCTCTTGGGTGGCCCTTCCTTTCTAGAGGAGGTCTCAGAGTAGGTTACTTCCCCAGCCCTCGGCCCTTCCATGTGGTAGGGGTCTGGGACTTGGAAGTCCCTCTCACAGGTCTCATAGGGCACCATACCTCCCTTCCAATCGGGGGAATAGGGAGGGGACCTAGGACCGTCCGGGGCACCTGAGTAGCTGCCTCTGCCCCTGCATGCACAGATAGTGCGTTCCCGGTCGAATTGACCTTTTCCTTTTCCTTTTCACTTTCCAAGTCTTCCTGTACTCTTTCTAGGCCTAGTGTTGCCTCCTCCTCCTCCTTCTTTTGTGATAAAGCATTACCCATACTTAGGGTTTCACTGACCCCGAAAGACCGCTTAGCCTCGGCCGGTATCTTTTCCTTTCGAGCCCCACGTTGGGCGCCAGATGTTGGGTCTTCGTCCGTCTTTGGATGGACGGGGTCTGAGGAGAGGTAAGTGCGGCCGCTGGCACGTTCCCCAGCCTTCCTTAGCCCAGGAGACAATCAGACGCAACAGGGAGGCAAGTCAAGCAGGAACTCGTTTATTAACAGGGAGCATCCCCTTTTTAAAGCAAAAGACTGTGTGGGGGGGGGGGGAGGAAATGGAACCAACCAATCACTGAAAGGCCATACCTTATCAGGCACCTAAACTTCCATGAGTTGTTTACACACTGAACCTAAACAAATCCATTTCTGCCCACTCAACTTCCTCTCAGGGCCATCTTTGCTACTTGTGTTCCCCACAGATTTCCCCACACCAGAGGTTTTAGTAACAGAAATTCTCTACCAGAATCCACTTTGAATATCCTCCTTCCACTAAAGTGCCCTTTGGAAAATGTTGAAGTGAGATTATACAGGTAGAATGCTAGAAATAAAAACGTATTTGAGATCATAACAAAATCATGATGAAGACCCTAGCCAATGTGTTTCAAATTTTCTAATGAAAGGAACTTAACTGCAGACTTTCTGAAGACTAGAAGACAAAAATATAAGAATTGCTCTCTTATACCATGGTTCTGAAAACAAAACAAAACCAAGGAAAGACATCATAATGAGACAGAAGGGAATGAAGAACTTGTACATGTGATATAGAATTTAAAAATACACTGAATCAGGTAAAAATAATTTTGGTCACAATATCTGCTTGTTCAATATATTTCATTGTATATTTTGTTCTTTGTTAATCTTCGACTTAATATAGGTCTCAGCAGGGATCTACAAAGGGAATTGTGTAGTTAGTCAATTTCATCATTGCAAGATCATCAGGATGATAAACTCCCACACGTCTTAACATGCCTGCAACAGCACTAGACATACATCCCTATTGGTCTAACAGTGTAAGGCAGACCTGTATTTAACCCAAGCTTTGTATGTGGTATGCTATGAATTTTTTTAGGCTTGATACAAAATGTCTCTGCCCAGAATTAAATAATGGCATTTATAGCTAAAATGACTTAGGGTTATTGTTAACATCTAACGCATGCTGAGGTTTTTATTTATACCTCTCCTTTTCCCTTTCTTTCTTCTTCCCTTTCTTTCTTTTCTTTTCTTTTCTTTCTTTCTTTCTTTCTGTCTCTTTTTTCTTTCTTTCTTTCTTTCTTCCTTTCTTTCTTTCTTTCTTTCTTTCTTTCTTTCTTTCTTTCTTTCTTTCTTTCTTCCTTCCTTCCTTCCTTCCTACCTTCCCACCTTCCTTCCTTCCTTCCTTCCTTCCTTCCTTCCTTCCTTCCTTCCTTCCTTCCTTCCTTCATTCCTTCCTTTCTTCCCTTTTCCTTCCTCTTTTAGGAAATGAGTATGAATTTAGATATTTTGTTTGCTGAACAAGTTTTCTACCATTAGAATAATCCTTTTTTGATTTATTTACTTTTGCTCATAGGTTATCCATTTTGCTGAGGGCCGAACACAGTTTAAGTTCCTCATCTATGTCTGCCAAGTAGCGGGGATCACAAATGCATTCCAACATGTGAACAGTTAGGATGATATGAGACTCATTACTTTCCTTGCACATTGGTTCTGATTGTGATCATCTCTAATTGTACCTTTTCAATTAGTGATGTGAATTCCAGTAGCCTGCCCTCAGAATAGATCATCTAAATGAATTATTGAAGGCAATTTCTCTTTAATCTATTTTTTGCCAGTCCAGGGGCTGTTATAGTTTTATTTCGAGACAAATTTTGTGTATATATGCACATTAGGTTTAAAATATTACTTTTTCCCCCTTTTTTCTTTTTAATTTTCTTGGTCAAGAGGCTTGAATTCTGGGTCTGGGCGCTGTCCCTGAGCTCTTCAGATCAAGGCTAGCATGTTACCACTTGAGCCATAGTGCCACTTCTGGTTTTCTGGTGGTTAATTGGAAGTAAGAGTGTCATGGATTTACTGCCAGGGCTGGCTTTGAACTACTGTCCTCAGATCTCAGCTCTTAAGTAGGTAGGATTACAGGCATGAGCCACTGGCACCCAGCTAAAAATGTTACTTATTTTAAGGTCTGTGATTTAGTTGGGGGAGTAACATGAGTGTGTAGAATGGTAAAATTCAAGTTACCTCTCTAAATAATTTCAGAGTTTAATTTTCATATTTATTGCAGTTATTAATAACAGAAACTCCCAAAGTAACAGAATAATCCTTCATTTTCTCCTTCCCATAGGTACTATTGGAAGAGAATGAGTGAGATCTAAGACAATATGTACTTGAAATTATAAAAAAATAATTTTTGATGACACATATAGAGCCAGATAACACAACATGCTTCTCATTTTCTAAAGAAAGGAATGTCATGAAAGTGTATTTATTGGCAGGCTTTTCACCTGAAAAACAAAGAAAAAAAAATATCATAAAAAAGCTGAAGGGGATCAACAACATGTAAGTGTGATATAGCATTGGAGACTTTAAATCATGAACTGGTTCAGGCAAAGTAATACTTGGGAAAAGTTATCGGTAGACTAAATTTATTCATTATAATTTTTTTATTTTTATTTACATATCACTTAAAATATAAATGCATACATGTGTGTGCAATATATATATATATATATATATATTATATATACATATATATGTGTATATATACATATATATGTATATATAATATATATACATATATATATAATATATATATATATATATATATCAGCAGTATCTGTCCAGTGAAGTGTATGTTTATGTATGGTTAGGTAATTTCATCATGTTAAGTTCATCAAAAAGATGGACTTCCATAAACCTTAATAACACTGCAACACCACTGCACGCGCAAACTTAAGTGTTCACCATTGAAAGCTAGACCTGTGTTTTACCAAAGCTTTATACATATGGTGTTATTTTTTTTTTTAGTCTTGACACAAAATATGTGTGCTCCTAGAAATAAATGATGGCATTGATAAATACAATAATTTATTGTAAATCGTTACATTGAACACATGCTCAGTATGAGTTGTTCTTTCTTTCCTCTTCTTATTTAATCTTTAGGAAGTTGATTTGAGTTCTGATGTTGTGTTTGCCAGACAAGTATTCCATCACTGGAATAACTCCACCAATCCTTGCTAGTTTAAGTTACTTTAATCATAGAGTAGCAATTTTTGCACCCATCCCAAGAAGCAGGGTTCATGATTGCATTCCAATATCCCTACCTAGTAGGTTGATATGGGTGATACTTTCCTTCGTAGACTGATTCAGAACTGTGATCCTCTCAAATTCTACCACTTTAGTTAATTGTGTGAGCTCCAGTTCTCCCTACTTCTAGAAGATAGGACAGACATAAATGATTACAGGTAATTTGAATGAATCATTGGCTAATATAGGTGATTTGATATTAAAGTGTAAGGTAAGTTTGAAAGTATAATCACAGTAGAGAGATATTTTGCTAAGTAATTTTTTCACATAAATAACACATCTTGACCAGAATTAAGGACTTACTTTGTTGTCTGTCAACTTGTATGTCATTTGGTAAAATAAACTTCATGTCTTCCATGTGGGATAAAGAACTTTGAATTGTTTGATGTGCTGGTTCACATCTATAATCATGATTAGCAATCAGAAATAAATATATCACAATTTGAACATAGCCTAATCAAAAATTTAAGAAGTCCCAATCTCAACGAATAGTGGATCATGTTGAATCATACCATTAATCTCAGCACCACAAGAGGCTAAGTCTCTGCCTAGTATCTGTGTCACTTAAGTAACTGGGACTCTTGGAGGCAGTCACCTCTACTGATGCAGAACCTGGGCTGAGATTTAGCAAGAGGAGGGAGGATTCTTCCCCAACTTCCCAGGGTGGACCTCAGAGAATGCAGTGAGTGGGCTTGCTTTCCTCCTCCAAATGGCTTGAGATGCCATGCTACAGAGTGTTCATTATTTGATTCCAGTGACCTGTGGTAGAGGTATAAGGAAACATTAAATAAATTTCACATATGCCAATTGAGCTGCTCTCCCAGCCGGTGAGTTCAACTCAGCAAGTGTTCATTATTTGAGAGTTGAGAACACTGAGGTAGGGGAGAGAGGGAGGGTGAGTGAAAGAGGGAGAGAGATAGGCACCGGTGGCTCACACCTGTAATCTTAGCTACTGAGGAGGCTGAGATCTGAGGACTGCGGTTCAAAACCAGCCTGGGCAGGAAAGTCCGTGAAATCCTTATCTCCAATAAACCACTCAAATCCGGAAGTGGCACTGTGGCTCAAGCGGTAGAGCACTGGCCTTGAGCTCAAGAGCTGAGGGACAATGCCCAAGCCCAGTGTTTAAACCTCACGACCGACCAAAAAAAACAAAAGAGAGAGAGGGGAAAGGAGAAAAGAAAGGAAGGAAGAAAGAAGAAAGGAAGAAAGTACGAAAAGAAGGAAGGAAGAAAGAAAGAAAGAAAGAAAGAAAGAAAGAAAGAAAGAAAGAAAGAAAGAAAGAAAGAAAGAAAGAAAGAAAGAAAGAAAGAAAGAAAGAAAGAAAGAAAGAAAGAAAATGATTGAGAATGAATTGTTTGGAGTCAGGAGTCATACGTCAGAGTTACTCCCTGTATTTGGTTTTAGGTCTGCCCCAGGTCATGCAGACCCTATGCAGACACCTTCCCACTTCTTGGCTAAGTTTCAACCCTTTATGTGTTGCCAAGTATCGGGCACACCTGGAGGCATCCATCTCCCCATCCTGTTAAGTCATAACCTGGTCAGCCTCTGGTCGCACTTTCCATCTGACCAGAGGTGAGTCCCGGAACTTGAAGTCACATCCACATCCAGTGTGTCCAGAGTTACCCCCAAACTGCCACACATCATCTGGTCCGGTCCTTTACATAGATAGATCCTTGCCCGAGGTTGGGTGGCCCCATTTTTTTTACATGCCTTTCCACCATGTATGGCATAGGCAGCAGTTCAGTAAATAAAGTTCTTTACCTGACTGAATACCGCGTGGTGTGCTCTTCATTGGCTACCTAATGAAACTCACCTAATTAATATACTTTATACTTCAGAGTTTCTAGTTTTGAATCATTGGATATTTTTGTGACACATGTGAGATCAGTATCAACAAAACATATTTATTAACATCATTTAACAGTATAATTCTGTCTGGAATCTTTAATAGTAGCTTAATTAACCATAAAGTTTATTTTGTTTGCTTTGCTTTGTTTGTTTTTGCTTAAAATAATAGAAGAGTTGGTGAGACAATCTGTGTGAAGACTCAGAGTCTGTGTTGGAGGGGCAGAATGATGCAGGCTCAGGCCTCAGGATTATCTGAGGACTGTGTTTGTGTATGTGGAAAGCTCTTGGCATGCCCAGCTAGAGAGGGAACATGTTCTCTCTCTTTATCTCAAAGCTCATGTCAGACTCCTGGGAACTGAGGAAGTAGCTCTTCTGTTTACTTAAGCATAGAAGATCAGCTAGTCAAGCATTTTCATGATTACGGGGAAGTGGTTTGAGCTTGCTCTAAAATAGTTTAGATAAAAATATACAAATAGAATGTTCCGGGAAGATGGCAGAGGTGAAGCTGGAATCTAAGCAAGCTCTCCCATAGAAAGCAGTTTTAGAGTTCCAGTGAACAGTCCTAAGCCAGAGAATTAAATGAAGTGTGCCATCACAGGACAGAGAGCTAGGCGAGAGAAGGGAAACCCAGGCAAGGAAACACTTCTGATCTCTTGCCAGCAGCCGCCACCGCCGCAGCAGCTGTGGCGGCGGCGGGCGATCTCAGGAACCATACCTGAGCCACAGAGTGTCCGGGACGAAGGAGCCAGAATCAGCGGGTAAGCGGATTCTACACAACACCAACAAGAACCTACAAGAAGCGGACATCATCATCCTGTAGTTCACAGACCAGAGACAACCCAGGAACCAAGACTCAGCGTGAGTAGAAGCCTGATGTCCTCACTCCTTCTCAGGGAGCAGAGGAAAGAAGGCCACCCCCCCCCACCCCCAGCACCAGAGATCTCCATCTTGGATACCTACAAAGCTCAGAGGAGCTATAGCTCCAACCCAGGCCTTGGAATAAAACCAGTAATTTAGCAGGTCAGAAGAACTTAAAGGCAGCATGACCTGCCAGACTCAGCTCCACCCAGGGAAAAGTCACCCAGTTAGGGCACCAGCCCTAGGAGTGGCTTTCTTCACTGGGTAATCAGAGCCAGAAGCTGCCCCTCCCTCTAGCAGCCTCAACAATCAATTGAAAATCAGTAAACAGAAACCCTGAGAATGGCTCCAGGCTGGGCTCTGTGAGTTTTTCACAAACTAGCCCCGGGAAAAGCTACCATTTGTTGAAAAGACTCAGCTCTACCCAGAACCTAGCCACATCACTGCATCCCTCTCTTTTGCAATACTCAAAGCAGATCTGCCTCCCAATGAACTAGCCAGGGAGGAGGATAGCCAAATCCTGGATAAAGCAGAGCATTTTTCTGCCTGTTCGAACAAACTGACTTAAGAAACCAACCAAGCAATAGGACCACAAGGAGACCAGAGACTCCAACAAGAGGGTGGTTACAGACACAAGGGAGATACAGGATTTTTCCCACCCCTCCCCCAAAAAAATCAAAAAACTTTTCTTCTTCTTCTTTTTCTTCTTCTTCTTCTTTTTCTTCTTCTTCTTTTTCTTTTTCTTCTTCTTCTTCTTCTTCTTCTTCTTCTTCTTCTTCTTCTTCTTCTTCTTCTTCTTCTTCTTCTTCTTCTTCTTCTTCTTCTCCTCCTCCTCCTCCTCCTCCTCCTCTTCCTCCTCCTCCTCCTCCTCCTCCTCCTCCTCCTCCTCCTCCTCCTCCTCCTCCTTCTTCTTTTTCTTCTTCTTCTTCTTTTTTAATTTTTTTTGGTATTTTATGTAAATTTTTTTTCTTTTCTAAAACTTTTCTTAATCTTTAATTTTTGCCTTTTTTGAAAAAAAAATTGTTTTCCAGTAACTTTTTTTCCCCTTATAATTTTTATTTTAGGGATATATGAGTGTGCGTTATTCTTTCTTTTTTGTTTTCTTTCCCTTTTTTTTTTCTTTTTTTTTTCTTCATGCATTTTTTATTTTATTTTATATTATTTTATTTTATTTGAGAACATACTGTACAGAGGGGTTATAATTACATGGGCAGGATAATGCATACATTTCTTACCAAGAAATGCAGCCTCCTCCTTTGTTTACCCTTCACCTCCCTTCCCAGCCTCCCCACTCCCACCCACCCAATCATAATCCCCTTCCCCCACACACACCGACATTGTAAAGCTGGATTTGACATGACATTTTGTACTTCTCATTGTTGCAACAGGTCCACCTGAATCCTTAAACGACTTGTTTGTCCCCATCTCCTCCACATGTTATACTGACATCAAATGTAGTGAAAGCAGGGGTTACACTGTGGGGGAGGGACATACAAAGCAACAAATAAATAATCTTATAAATGCGTTAGAAACACATGCATGAAAGAAACGAAAACATTAAAATACATATTTAAGGGTTCATTTACCTAACATCACATTATCTGACCTTTTCCGCTTGACTCATACCTATACTAGATATTGCAAATAAGGGAAACAATGGGACCTATGCTTCTTTGGGCCTGGCTTACTTCACTTAATATAATTTTTTCCAAACCTTTCCATTTCCTAACAAATGGGGAAATGTCATTCTTTCTGATGGAGGCATAGAATTCCATTGTGTATATATACCAAATTTTCTTGATCCATTCATCTACTGAGGGGCATCTGGGTTGGTTCCATATCTTAGCTATGGTAAATAATGCTGCAATAAACATAGTTGTGCTGGTAGCTTTAGTGTGGTCTTGTTTGTAAACATTTGGGTAAATGCCCAAAAGTGGGATTGCTGGATCATAGGGGAGATCTATGTGAAGTCTTTTGAGGAACCTCCATACTGCTTTCCAAAGTGGTTGAACAAGTTTACATTCCCACCAACAATGAAGTAAGTTTCCTTTCTGTCCACATCCCCTACAGCATCTGTTGTTGTTAGAGTTCTTCATTTTTGCTGTTCTAACTGGAGTGAGGTGATATGTCAATGTTGTTTTGATTTGCATTTCTTTTATGGCTAGGGATGTTGAACATTTCTTCATGTGTCTATTGGCCATCCTTCTTCCTTCTTCAGAGAAGTTTCTCTTTAAGTCTTTCGCCCACTTATTTATTGGGCAGTTGTTTCTTTGAGGATTTGTTGTTGGGTGGTTTAATTTTTTGAGTTCCAAGTATATTTTAGATATGAGACCCTTATCCGTTGTATGGCTAGTAAAGATGTTCTCCCAATCGGTGGGCTTTTTATTGATCTTGCTAGCTATGTCATTTGCCCTGCAGAAGCTCTACAACCTTATGCAATCCCATTTGTCCAACCTTTCTTTGATTTGTTCTGTTTCTGGGTCTCTATTCAGAAAATTTCGGCCTGAGCCAAGGAGACCTAGGTTTTCTCCTATTCCATCCTGTAATGTTTTCAGAGTGTCTGCTTTGAATTCAAGGTCTTTGATCCATGTGGAGTTGATTCTGGTGCAGGGTGATATATAAGGATCTAGCTTTAGTTTTCTACATATAGTTAACTAATTTTGCCAGCACCAATTATTGAAGAGGCTATCTTTCCTCCATTCTATTGTTTTAGCTTCCTTATCGAAGATTAGATGGCTATAGGTCTATAGGTTCATTTCTGGGTTTTCAATTCTATTCCATTGGTCCTGAGGTCTGTTCTTATGCCAATACCAAGCTGTTTTGATTACTATGGCTTTATAGTAGAGTTTGATATTTGGTATTGATATTCCTCCAGCAGTGTTCTTTCCGTTGAGGAGCGTTTTTGCTATTCGGGGTCTTTTATTGTTCCATATGAATTTTTGGATTGCCCCTTCTATTTCCTTGAAGAATTAGGGTGGAATTTTGATAGGTATCGCCTTGAATTTGTAGATAGCCTTGGGAAGTCTTGCCATTTTCACGATGTTAATCTTGCCAATCCAGGAGCATTGGAGGTTTTGCCATTTTTTAAGTTCTGTGTTGATTTCCTTTTTAAAGATTTTAAAGTTTTCATCACAGAGGTCCTTCACTTGTTTAGTTAAGTTAATTCCTAGGTATTTTATTTTTTGTGGGGCTATTAAAAATGGAGTTGCTTTCCTAATTTCAGCCACACTTTTCTCATTGTTGGCATACAGAAAAGCTATTGATTTGGGGGGGTTAATTTTATATCCTGCTACTTTGCCAAAGTTTTGAGTCAGCTTGAGTAATTTGGGAGTGGAGTCTATGGGATTCTTTAAATACAAGATCATGTCATCTGCAAAGAAGGAGAGTTTTATTTCTTCTTTGCCTATTTGGATCCCCTTGATGTCTGTAACTTGTCTTATTGCTGTAGCTAGGCATTCTAATACTAGATTGAAGAGAAGTGAAGAAAGTGGGCATCCTTGTCTTGTTCCTGAGTTAAGAGGAAATGGCTTTAGTTTTTCACCATTGAGTATAATGCTGGCTGTTGGTTTGTCATATACAGCCTTTATTGTATTGAGGAATGTTCCATGGATTTCTAATTTTTCCAAAACCTTCACCATAAAGGGGTGTTGGATCTTGTCGAATGCTTTTTCTGCATCTATTGAGATTACCATGTGGTTCTTATTGTTGCTCCTGTTGATGTGATGAATAATATTAATTAATTTGCGTACATTGAACCAGCTTTGCATCCCTGAAATGAATCCTGTTTGATCATGGTGTATGATTTTTTGGATGAATTGTTGAAGTCGATTGGCCAAAATTTTGTTGAGAAGTTTTGCATCAATGTTCATCAAAGAAATGGGTCTATAGTTCTCTTTCTTTGATGAGTCCCTGCCTGGTATTGGGATGAGAGTTATGATGGCTTCATAGAATGTGTTCGGTAGTGAGCTTTCTCTTTCAATTTCATTGAAGAGTTGGAGGAGTATTGGTGTGAGCTCTGCTTTGAAGGCCTTGTAAAATTCCGCTGTAAAACCATCTGGTCCTGGACTTTTCTTAGCTGGGAGGTCTGTTATTGCTCTTTCTATTTCAATGCTTGATATGGGCCTGTTAACTCATCTTGGTTTAGTTTTGTTAATACAATATTTGCTAGGAAAATGTCCATTTCTGTCAAGTTCTCAAACTTATTAGCATAAAGTTTTGAGAAGTATTCCCTTATAATGTTCTGAATCTTGGTTGTTTCCGTGGTGATGTTTCCATTCTCATCTCTGAGTTTATTAATTTGGGTGTGTTCTCTCCTTTTTCTGATAAGTTTTGCTAAGGGTCTGTCAATTTTGTTAAGTTTTTCGAAGAAACAACTCTTTGTTTTCTTGATTCTTTCTATAGTTTTTTTAGATTCTAATTCATTTAATTCTGATTTAATTTTCATTATTTCTTTCCATCTAGTGGATTGGGGTTTATATTGCTGCTCTTTTTCAAGGAGGTTTAGATGTGTCATTAAATTGTTAATTTCAGATCTCTCCAATTTGTTGATGTAGGAGCTCAGAGCTATAAACTTGCCTCTGAGTATTGCCTTTGCTGTGTCCCAGAGGAGCTGGTAATTTGTGTGTTCATTTTTGTTGAATAGCAGGAACATTTGAATTTCCTTTCTAATCTCTTCCATGACCACTCATGATTCAGCAGTGTATTGTGCAGCCTCCATGTGATACCGGACTATCTTTGGTGGCTTTTGGCGTTGAGTTCTAATTTTATTTCCTTGTGGTCTGAGAGAATGCAAGGTATAACTTCAATGTTTCTGAATTTAGACAAGTTTGCTTTGTGGCCTAAAATGTGGTCTATTTTAGAAAACGTTCCATGTGCTGCTGAGAAGAACGTGTATTCTGATGCTGCTGGGTGAAATGTTAGGTAAATGTCTGTTAAGTCTAGTTGCTCTATGCAGCTGTTTAGATCTGCGGTTTGTCTGTTGTTTTTGCCGAGTTGATCTATCTAATGGGGAGAGTGGTGTGTTAAAATCCCAAACAATTAATGTCTTTGAATCTATATGGGATTTGAGGGAAAGTAGTGTTTCTTTGATAAATTTGGGTGCTCCATTGTTTGGCGAGTAGACATATAGAACTGTAATATCTTCCTGAAGGAGAGATCCTTTAATTAGTATGTAGCGACCTTCTTTTTCTCTCTCACTAAGTTTATTCTTTTTTTATTCTTTTTAAATTATCTTTTTGTTTTTTGTTTAGCTCTACTGAACTTTTCATCTTTTTTTCTTCCTTTTTTAATCCTTTTCATCTTTTCCTCTCTTTTATTCTTCTTTATGTGACTTAATTCTTGTCCTGCACATCCTCAGATAAACCCATAGTTGATTATTAGACACTATCTCCCATTGTGTACACACTCAATCCACAAATTTATCACTCAATTCAAAACCATTAAGACTAAATTCCTTAATAGCAGTACTACCTCTTTATACCTATATAATATTTGAAGCATTTTTATTTTTTTTTTATTTTTTTTTTTTTTAAATTGTATTTTATTTTATTTGAGAACATACTGTACAAAGGGGCTACAATTACATGGGCAGGATAATGGATACATTTCTTACCAAGCATTGCAGCCTCCTCCTTTGTTTACCCTTCACTTCCCTTCCCCGCCTCCCCCCTCCCCCCACCCAATTTTACCCCCCTCCCCCCACCCAATTATACCCCCCTCCCCCCCCCACACCGGCATTGTAAAGCTGGTTTTGACATGACATTTTGTACTTCTCATTGTTGCAACAGGTCCACCTGAATCCTTAAACGACTTGTTTGTCCCCATCTACTCCACATGTTATACTGACATCAAATATAGTGAAAACGGGGGTTACACTGTGGGGGAGGGACATACAAAGCAACAAAGAAATAATCTTATAAATGCATTAGAGATACATGCATGAAAGAAACGAAAACATTAAAATAAATATTTAAGGGTTCATTTTCCTAGCATCACATTATTTTTATTTTTAAGTTTTTCACATCTCCATTATATCCCTCCCCTTCTCTCAATATACACACTTTCTTCTCTAAATACATTGTTATCGATTCTAAATTATTTTATTAATTTTTACTTTTCTATTTTTTCTGGTCTCTTTTCTTTTCCCTTTCCCTTTCTTCTTTTTTTATTCCCTCTATATTTTCATCCTACTCAACCTATTTCCTGCTTTGAGATTAGGACTTAGTTACTCTCCCTGAGCCCCCCCACATCAATATATTCCTATTTTTTACCCACATCTCTCCCTAACCCTAATAATTTCTGGTCTTCCAAATTCTTCTTTGCGGTTCGTAGCCCATTAGCATATAGTTGTTTGATGTTGAATAGATGTATCTTTTGAACTAGATTGTATCTGTAGACTATTGAGTGTGCAAATTCAGACTTGGGTTGATGCTTGCCTTAAGACAGTGTTCTAGCACCAAGTTGATGTCATTTTCATCTCAAGTGGGCAGAGTAAGCCGGAAAAACACAAGAAAGATGGCAAATCTGGGTATCTCGATTCCCAATCTTGATAATCAGGGGACAGAACAGATAATGAATAATCCAGAGAAGAATTCCCAAATAGCTCTACAAACACTGCTGGCAAACATGATAAATGAAAAGATTGAAAGCATACAAAGGACTTTGTGTGAGCGTGATAGGGAGAGAGAGGAGGCAATCCAAAAGTTTATACAGGAATACCATAAGCATGAGGAAGCTACTTAAAAATTGATACAGGATTTGCGTGAGCAGCTTGAGAATACTCAAAGAGAAAGGCAGGAATGTCGTGAGCAGGCTGAGAACACTCAAAGAGAACTAGAGGAGTCCCACAAACGGGAGGAAGCTAATCAAGGAGTAATACATGAATTGAGAGAGCAGGAAGAGAATATACAAAGATCACTAAAGACATACATGGAATCCATTACCAAAGAGCTGAATTAAGTCAGGGAATCCACAAAGGGAATGCTGAATGGAACCCAACAGAAGGAATGGGAGTCCAAGGAAACCGTAACCAATCAACTATGTGATCTGAGAATATACATTGAACATCAAATTAAGGAGGTTAAGAAGTTCATACAAGATCTAAAACAAAGCTTCAACAAAGAATTTGAAGCCATCAAAGCTGACCAATTAGAAGGAAAAGAGATAAAAAACAAAGTAGAAAGTATTGACAGCAGGTTAGACCATGCAGAAGATTGAATCTCAGGGATTGAAGACAGCCTAGATATTATAGAGAACGAACATACAACCATTCAAGACAAGTCCAAGAAATATGATAGATCTATTCAACACTTGGAAGACACCATCAGAAGGCCTAATCTAAGGGTAATGGGTGTAGAGGAGCACCTAGAAACAGAAGTTAATGGCCTAGGAAATTTGTTTAACAGGATCCTAGCAGAGAACTTCCCAAACATGCAAATAGATAGGCCTATTCAGATACAAGAAGCTTTTAGAACTCCAAACAGACCAGACCAGAATAGGACATCCCACCATCACATTAGAATCCACACAGGATCAACACAGACCAGGATAAAGATCCTTAAAGCTGTCAAGGAGAAAAGATTAATCACCGATAATGGGAAACCAATTAGAATTACCTCATATTTCTCAGCAGAGACAATCAAAGCAAGAAGAGCCTGGAATGAAGTATGCCATGTCCTAAAAACAAACAACAATCAACCAAGAATATTGTACCCAGCTAAACTCTCCTTCATAACTGAAGGCCAAATAAAAACCTTCCATAGCAAAGAAAAATTGGAACAATACATCTCCACCAAATCAGCCCTACAAAAGATTCTTGAAGATGTCCTACACATAGAAAACAAACAAGACCATAATAAAGGCCAAGAAACGGCACCCAAACTGAGAATCCAAGAACCATAAGAAGAACCCAGTTTTCACAGCCCCCAAGAAGGAGGATAACATGGCAGGAAATCCCAATACCTCTCAGTCCTATCTTTTAACGTTAACGGAGTGAACTCTCCAATTAAGCGACATAGACTGTCTAGTTGGATTTAAAAAAAAGACCCTAATATCTGATGCCTTCAGGAGTCACATCTTGCCCATAAAAACAAACACATTTTCAATATTAAAGGCTGGAACAAAATCTACCAAGCAAATGGCCCCCATAAACAGGCAGGAGTTGAAATACTAATATCAGATAAAATAGACTTCAAATTAAAGTTTGTGAGAAGAGATAAAGAAGGTCGCTACATACTAATTAAGGTATCTCTCCTACAAGAGGATATTACAATTCTAAATATCTACTCGACAAACAATGGAGCACCCAAATTTTTCCAAGAAACACTACTTTCCCTCAAATCCCATATAGATTCAAAGACATTAATTGTTGGGGATTTTAACACACCACTCTCCCCACTAGATAGATCAACTCGGCAAAAACTCAACAGAGAAACCAGAGACATAAACAGCTGCATAGATCAACTATATTTTACAGATATCTACCGAACATTTCACCCAGCAGCATCAGAATACACGTTCTTCTCAGCAGCACATGGAACGTTTTCTAAAATAGACCACATTTTAGGCCACAAAGCAAACCTCTCTAAATTCAGAAACATTGAAGTTTTACCTTGCATTCTCTTTGACCACAAGGGAATAAAATTAGAACTCAACAACAAAAGCCACCAAAGAAATTCCGGTATCACATGAGGACTGAACAACTCACTGCTGAATCATGAGTGGGTCATGGAAGAGATTAGAAAGGAAATTCAAATGTTCATGCTATTCAACAAAAATGAACACACAAACTACCAGTTCCTCTGGGACACAGCAAAGGCAGTACTCAGAAGCAAGTTTTTGGCCAATAGTCTTCAACAATTCATCCAAAAAATCATACATCACGATCAAACAGGATTCATTTCAGGGATGCAAAGCTGGTTCAATATATGCAAATCAATTAGTATTATTCATCACATCAACAGGAGTAAGAATAAGAACCACATGGTTATCTCAATAGATGCAGAAAAAGCATTCGACAAGATCCAACACACCTTTATGATGAAGGTTTTTGAAAAATTAGGAATCCCTTGAACATTCCTCAATACAATAAAGGCTGTATATGACAAACCTACAGCCAGCATTATACTAAATGGTGAAAAACTAAAGCCGTTCCCTCTTAACTCAGGAACAAGACAGGGATGTCCACTCTCTCCACTTCTCTTCAATCTAGTATTAGAATGCCTAGCTACAGCAATAAGACAAGAGGCAGACATAAAGGGTAACCAAGTATGGAAAGAAGAAATAAAACTCTCACTCTTTTCAGACGACATGATCTTGTATTTAAAGAATCCCATAGACTCCACTCCAAAATTATTCAAGCTGATTCAAAACTTTGGCAAAGTAGAAAGGTATAAAATTAACCCCCAAAAATCAATGGCTTTTCTGTATTCCAAAAATGAGAAAAGTGTGGCTGAAATTAGGAAAATAACTCCATTTCTAATAGTCCCACAAAAAATAAAATTCCCTGGAATTATCTTAACCAAAGAAGTGAAGGACCTCTACGATGAAAACTTCAAAGTCTTGAAAATGGAAATCAACACAGAAGTTAAAAAATGGTTATACCTCCCATGCTCCTGGATTGGAAAGATTAACATTGTGAAAATGACAATACTTCCCAAGTTTATCTACAAATTCAATGCGATACCAATCTAAATTCCAACGTCATTCTTAAGGAAATAGGAGAGGCAATCCATAAATTCATATGGAACAATAAGAGACCCCAAATAGCAAAAATGATCCTTAACAGAAAGAACACTGCTAGAGGAATATCAATAACAAATTTCAAACTCTACTTAAAAGCCATAGTAATCAAAACATCTTGGTATTATCATAAGAACAGACCTCAGGACCAATGGAATAGAACTGAAAACCCAGAAATGAACCTACAGACCTATAGCCATCTAATCTTCGATAAGGAAGCTAAGGAAATAGAATGGAAGAAAGACAGCCTCTTCAGTAAATGGTGCTGGCAAAATTGGTTAACTACATGTAGAAAACTAAAGCTAGAACCTTATATATCACGCTGCACCAGAATCAAATCCAAATGAATCAAAGACCTCGAAGTCAAAGCAAGAACTCTGAAAACATTACAGGATGGAATAGGAGAAACCCTAGGTGTCCTTGGCTCAGGCTGAAATTATTTGAATAGAAACCCGGAAACAAAACAAATCAAAGAAAGGTTGGACAATTGGGATTGCATAAAGTTGAAGAGCTTCGGAATGGCAAAGGACATACCAAACAAGATCAATAGAAAGCCCACGGATTGGGAGAAGATCTTCACTAGCCATACAACAGACAAGGGTCTCATATCTAAAATATACTTGGAACTCAAAAAATTTAATCCCCCAACAACAAATCCTCAAAGAAACCACTGTCCAATAAATACATGGGCTAAAGTCTTAAAGAGAAACTTCTCTGAACAAGAAAGAAGGATGGCCAATAGACTCATGAAGAAATGCTCAACCTCCCTAGCCATAAAAGAAATGCAAATCAAAACAACATTGAAATACCACCTCACTCCAGTTAGAATGGCAAAAATCAAGAACTCTAACAACAACAGATGATGTAGGGGTTGTGGACAGTAGGGAACCTTACTGCATTGTTGGTGGGAATGTAAACTTGTTCAATAACTTTGGAAAGCAGTATGGAGGTTCCTGAAAAGACTTCTCATAGAGCTCCCTTATGACCCAGCAAAACCACTTTTAGGCATTTACCCAAATGTTTACAAACAAGACCACACTAAAGCTGCCAGCACAACTATGTTTATTGCAGCATTATTTATCATAGCTAAGGTATGGAAATAACCCAGATGCCCCTCAGTAGATGAATGGATCAAGAAAATGTGGTACATATACACAATGGAATTCTATGCCTCCATCAAAAAGAATGACATTGCCCCATTTGTTAGGAAATGGAAAAACTTGGAAAACATTGTATTAAGTGAAGTAAGCCAGGCCCAAAGAAACATAGGTCCCATTGTTTCCCTTATTTGCAATATGTAGTATATGTATGAGTCAAGCGGAAAAGGTCAGATAATGTGATGTTAGGAAAATGAACCCTTAGATATGTATTTAAAAGTTTTCTTTTTCTTTCATGCGTGTGTTTCTCATGCATTTATAAGATTATTTCTTTGTTGCTTTTTATGTCCCTCCCCCACAGTATAACCACGGCTTTTACTATATTTGATGTCCGTATAACCTGTGGAGGAGATGGGGAAAAACAAGTCGTTTAAGGATACAGGTGGACCTGTTCCAACAATGAGAAGTACACGTTGTCCGGTTGAAAACGAGCTTTACTACGTCAATGTGTGTGGGGGGGGCAGATGGTTGGGTCGGGGAGAGGGGGGTGGCTGGAAAGCGATGTGAAGGGTAAACAAAGGAGGAGGCTGCAATGCTTGGTAAGAAATGTATGTATTATACTGCCCATGTAATTGTAACCCCTCTGTACAGTATGTTCACAAATAAAATAAAATAAATAAAAATTAAAATTAAAATTAAAAAAATAAATAAAATAAATAAAAATTTAAGACAAGTTTCAGAAAAGAGTTCATTGATTTTTTGTTTTTATCGGGGGTGAATGGGAAGACCATGTAACTCCCCTGTGTCCATAACGAGTGTCTTGTTAGAGTCTTGGGTCTGCTTGTGGTGTTTGGTTTTCCTATGGCTTGATTGGTTTCTTGTCTGTTTGGGCAGGCAGAAACTGCTTTGTGTTAGGCATGTTTTTTGATCCTCCTCCCATGCTAGTTCAGTGGGTGGGAGATCTGCTTAGAGAATCGCAAAACATGGAGATGGCTGTTTCCTTTAGTTTGGAGATGCTGTGATGCACCTAGGTTCTGGGTATGGTTTAGGTCTTTCAGAAAACAGTAGCTTTACCCTGAGTGGCTAACTCCTGGGACACCCACAGAGCCCAGCTTGGAGCTTTTCTAGCACTTTATGTTTACTGAATTTCAATTGTTTGTCTAGGCTGTTGTAGGGAGAGTCGGTCTCTGGCTGTGTTTACCTGGTGAAAAAGTCACTCTTCTGTGGGCAGAGTTTTTACTGCCTGGGCTGGATGACTTTCTCCTGGGTGGAACTGACATCATAACTGACATCATAATTGTCTTCATAAGCCTATTGTGTGATCGTGATATTTCCCCTGCCAGGTAAGTATGGGAATGGATGGGAATGGGAAAGAAAGGAGAAGGCTACAATGTTTGATAAGAAATGTACTCATTATCGTTTCCCTGTAATTGTAACCCCTCTCTAAAGTATTTTAACAATTAAAAAAAACCTATTGTGAATATTGTAATATCATAAACCTATTGTGACCTCATCACCATTATAGCATCACCAACTAAGTATAACATGAAAATATTATTATCACTCGATATTGTGACATCATGTTGCCATTGTGATATCACTGTTCCTTTAGGTTTTTCAAACCTATTATTACGTCACAACATTTTACAAAACTCCTAGCCTTTGAGCCTATTAACTTTTGAACTTGCACACTTATGATGCATAAAACACAAGACAATCCAATGAGGCACATTGAAGATAACTTTATTTACACTAGAAATGGGCCTGCATTTACCTTGTCCTGGGCTGTACACTCAGTGACAGCCCAACCCCAACCACCAAACCTCAGACATCCAATAGGCATAGTTAATTGGTTTGCAAAACACCAACTCCCCAAATTATCATTTCTACCCTCAAAACTTCAATAGGTAAGGCTTTATCCTTTTCCCTTATTCCCTCCTTCTTTATAGACTTTTCCTGCATTTCCCTTTTTTCCTTCCATCACTTCTTTTTTCTCTCTAGGCCTCTCAACTACACTTCTCTGGACAGGTGGCCAATTGGCTTCCTTCCCCTCCTGTTCTCCCTCAAATTCCACTTCTCCCAGGTCTTTCCCCTCCTGCTGTCTCACCACTTCCTTCCTTCCTTCCTTCATTTCTTGATTTTCTCCAATTCCATTACTCTGACCATATAACCTATATATAGGTTGAACCCCTCCATCACTCCAGTGGGTCTCCTACCTAACAGTTTTCAACCATTACTTCACAAACTGCCTGTTCCCCAATCAATTCTTCACAGCTCATCATGTGAGGATGACATCCTACCCCCTCTAGCAGCATGCAATGCTCACTTGTGTGGCATGCCCCATGCACTCCATTGGGCCAAGTTATGGGGCAACATTGATTAGTGGGCCCTGCTCATTATTAGGACCATGCTGCTTTATATATCCCCCACTGTTTTTTCATGTCCAATCAAATCCTTGATTCCTTCTTACCAAATCCTAAAAATTCCCTTCTCTCGACCCAATGAACAGGCTTAAAAGGTAAATTTAATAGAAAACAAGTAAATTATAGAAACACACTAGTTAGCACTAATTAACACTTAGTAAGTCATATCCTTAACAGTCCTTCTTGCAGCTTCTCTGTATATTGGTCCACTACTTATTCCACTTGAGACTAATGGATCCAATGCTGTTTTCGTGCTAATTCAATAGGCGACTGTGAAGTTAGCACCACCAAGTAAGGTCCTAGCCACTTCGGTTTCAATTCAGGAGCATGATGAATTTTTATCCACACCAGCTGTCCAGGCAAGAAAGAGTGGGTGGAGTTTCCTATTTTCTTTCTTCAACTCCATTTCTTACTTTATTTCACTTACCTGGGGTCTAGTTTTTTCATTTATTTCTGAAGTAAGACTTGCTATAGAATAAACTAAACTACTCTCCTCAAAGAAATTTTCCTTCCAACTGGATTTAATTTCTTATTTTATATTTGAAATTTTTATTTTCATCCTAATGTTTATTTTTAAATACTTTTTATAATTATTATCTTTAAATAGTTGAACAAAGAAGTTCCCATTCTACAAAACAGTACACAAATACAAGGTGTCTGACAACATTGTCACTCATCCCTCCTAACCCTTCCATTCTCACACATTTTTGTAAAAATTGAGGTAGGTGATTACATATATTTCACATATTTCACAGTATTATGGAATTGTGATACTTAGTTAAAGTCACAAACACATTTTAACCTTGAAAAGGCAAATTATTGTTATCATGGTCCAAAATTTGTTAATTCTATGAGCTCTTACAATCCAAATTATTTTTCCCACCTCAGGTGATATTTACATTTTTTTCCTTTTGCTTATGTAGGCTATTCCCTCTTGTCTTCTTTCCCTCTCATTCATCTCTTCCCATCACTGTGTTTGGGTTGCTTAGTTATTTTTCTTCTATGTCCAGTGCAGCTGATGGACCCCTTTGTTGTATGTTGTTCCATTTCCCACTTACTGTGTTCCTCCTCCTGGCTTCCCTCCATTGGGTGCATATTTCTACCGTCTACATAGTCAAGAACATGTAGTCATTAATGGTGATACAACAAAATGAGTGGTTGCCCGTTGTTTCTCGAGTTCTGTTCACTGTGTCATACCTTCTTGCATTTTGACTTTAGCATCCACGTATCTGGTAGACCCTATGCCGTTTGTCTCATTGTTCTTGGCTTACCTCACTCAAATAATTTGTTCTAGTTCCATCTATTTCCCTGCAAATACCATCATTTTGTCCTTTTTAAAGGCTACATGGTATTCTATTGTATATAGGCCCCACAATTTTTGGATGCACTTATCACGTATGGCTCATCTGGGTTGTTTCCAAATATTGGCAATTGTGAACAGTGCTGCAATAATCATAGACCTGTGTGTGTGTGTGTGTGTGTGTGTGTGTGTGTGTGTGTGTGTGTGTGTGTGTGTGTGTGTCTTTGTATACTGGTTTCTGTTGTTCAGAGTAGATATCAAGGAGTGGTATGGCCAGATCATAGGAAGGTGGATATTTCGCTTTCTTAGGTACCTCCAGACTGCTTTTCAAAGTGGTGGTATTAGTATACATTCCCACTAGCAATGTAGTAATGTTTCTTTCTTTTATCCCTTCCAGCATTTGTCATTGGCTGAATTTAGGATGTAGGCCATGTGGAGGAGATGGGGACAAACAATTCGTATAAGGATTCAGGTGGACCTGTTGCAACAATGAGAAGTACAAAATGTCATGTCAAAACCAACTTTACAATGTCGGTGTGGGGGGGGGGAGGGGGGAGGCTGGGAAGGGAGGTGAATGGTAAACAAAGGAGGAGGCTGCAATGCTGGGTAAGAAATGTATGCATTATCCTGCCCATGTAATTGTAGCCCCTCTGTACAGTATGTTCTCAAATAAAATAAAATTAAATTAAAAAAAATCAAGCCTAGTTAGGCTAGCCTTTTAGCGGGAAAGTAGAATGGGACCTGTCGCACCCTTCATGGCATAATACAAAGAGTTGTAGAAAAGAAAGGGAGAGATATAGAAAGTTGGACATGATTAGCAGAGAGCAAAGAGATCCTGAAAATGAACAGACTTCTGATCATTTACCATTGCTGAGGCACAAATTGTCTAAATATGAGAAAAGCATAAAAAATTAGGTGCTCTGGCTATCCAGGGAGAGCCTGAGGCATTTCAAGGGGTTTCATGGCTCGGGCATGACTCGTAGCACCCCATTAAATGTGTAGGAGAGTCAGTCTGGTGAGTGAAGGAGAGCTGACCTGGCAGAAGCGATGTCCCTACTTCCCCTAGAACACTGTAGAGAGAAATGACCAAGACCCCAAAACCAAGCAACCTCGGGTTCGGGGGCGACCAGCCTTTCCGCCGAAGGCCATAGGAACTCTCTGGCATGGTGCCACATCTGAACAGAGATTGAGCAACAGAGAGCCATAGAGAGTAGTTTCATTCACCAGAGAAGAGAAGTGGTGTGGATGTGGATGTGAAGGCCAGCAATGGTTTTGGTAAAAAGTCTCCCGTGGTGTCTCAGGGCAGTTTAATTCACAGAAAAGGAGTGGTTAGGAAATTCTAACATTTCCAACTCAAAAACCCCATCTGAGTTACAGCATCATATGTAAGGAACATTAAATAGGTAGGTTTCATTCGGTAGCCTATGAAGAGGATACCATACACTATTAAGGCAGGAAAGAACTTTATTTACTGAACTGCTGCCCCCACCAGGAAAGGGCAAATAGCAATTTGTATTTGTGTAGAAATTCATCCATGTCTGCTAGGTTTTCCTTCCTTTGTAAGTAGAGTTTGGAATTATTTCCTTATGATTGTTTGAATGTCTTGGATGTTTGTTGTAATTTTTCCTTTGGTATCTCTGATAATATTGAGTTGGGTCTCCTCTCTTATTTTGTTAGTTTATCTTGCCAGTGGTCCATCAGTCTTATTGATTTTTTTCTTAAAAACATTTTTTGTTGTATTAATTTATTTATAATTTTCTCAGTCTTTATCTCATTAACTTCAGCTCTTATTTCGGTTATCTCTTTCTGGCTAGCAAATTTAGGTTCAATTTTTTCTTATTTCTCTAGCAGTTTCAGTTGTATCATAAGATTGTTTACTTGGTCTCTGTTTTCTTGATATGTGTACTGAGAGCAATACATTTGCCCCTCAGGATTGCTTTCACTGGGACCCATAGATTTCTTTGTTATGTTTCTTCATTTTCACTGAATTGTAGGAACTTTTTAATTTCTTTTTTAACTTCTTCTGTGACCCACGTCTTGTTCAACATAGTGCACTTTAATTTCCATGTGTTTAAGCTTTTTCTACTTTATGCATTGTTATTGAGAACAAGTTTGATTGCACTATGGTCAGATAGAATACAGGGTATTACGTCGATCCTCTTGTAGTTGCTTAAATTCCTTTCATGAACTAAAAAGTGATCTATTGTAGAAAAAATGTAGGGGTTGGCAAGAGTTAGACCCTGCTGGTGTAAATGCCTGTAATTGTAGCTACTCAGGAGGCTCAGATCTGTGTATTCAGGTTCAAAGCCAGACCAGGCAGGAAAGCTTTCCTGGGGTTGTTCAGCACCACACCCTGCGTCATGTCTGGGGTTGTTCACCACCTTTGCCACCATGGGCTGCGCTGGGCTGCTCATGAAAGCTGATATGGAGAGGCCCTCCAACCCACCAGGAGTCAGGTGTTAACCAGTGCTGTTGCCTCAGGCTGGGCTGGGTTGCTTATGTGGGCCAGTATGGAGAGGCACAAAGCACCATGGGTCTGGAGTTGTTCACTGCAGCTGTCCCCGTGCCAGTTATTACTGTCGCACCGGGCTGCTCTGGGCTATTCCTGTGGGCTAGTGCCAAGAGGCATTGTGCCCAGAGTCTTGATGGTTTGCCACTACTGCCAGCTGTTGCTGCTGCTACAGGTTAGGCTAGGCTGTTTACACCAGCAGGACAGAGGTGCCACAATGTGAGTCTAGGGTCATTCCCCACTGCTGACAGCTGCTGCTGCTCCTGACTGGGTTGGCCTGCTTTCACCAGCCAGGCAGAGGCGCCATGTCAGGGAGGGTGAGGGGAATCTTCATGCTGGCTCTTCTGAGGTTTCGGTTTGTATTCTCTGGGTTGGCACTGGACCTGGGAAGTCTTCTGTGAGACTTAGGATGCTTGTGGGTGTATGATCCTCGGAGGGTCCAGAGCCAGGCCACTAAAGCAACCTGGCACAAAACTCCACCACTTAAGCTGCTCAGCGGGGAGCCCCATCACCAACAAGGGTTGGGGAAAGGGTCTTCCTATTTTACTGTCTGTGTAGGTTTTTCCCTTTTCTTTTTTCACTTCCAGTATCTCTCTGAATAATCGCCTTTTTTTGTGGGTCACTTGCAGAAATGGACCAGTGAAATCCAAACTCTGTATTTCGTTAGGGAGAGATGTGGTGTTTCTTTGCTGTTCCATAGCCATCTTGGCCCCTCCCCTTCAGGTGGAGTTTTTCTTAGGTGGCTGGTGGGCCTTGGTTACCAAAGGATAGGTCCATAAAAGAATATGTTGTAAAGCCTGCAGATTGTAGATAGATATTTCTGTTAATATAGCCTTCCCAAATTTAGGAACTAAAGGGGGTGGTACACCCTAAAATATTTCAAAGGGATTAAATCCTTTAACATAAAGGCTACATCTTGGTCGAGGAGAGCAAAGTGGAGGAGGCTCACTTAGCCATGGACAGTCTCTGTATTTAATTTAGTTAGTTTCCTTTGAGGGCATATCCATTCTTTCTAATGCCTTGAACTCTGAGTTCTATAAATGGATTGTAACTTCTAATTTATTCCTAGAGTGTTAGTTAATAATTGAGAACTTGGGCCATGAATGCAGGGCCATCTTTGGACCCCACAGCTAAGGTTAAGCCAAATCAAGGAATTATTTCATGCCTCAGCTCAGCCTGAAAAAGTGTCCACTATTACTAATAGATAACAATACCCATACTTTCCAGGCTTTACCTCTGTGAAGTCCACTTTCCAAAATTCACCATCTGAGGTTCCTCACGTATGAATTCTTTCCATAGGTTCCAGTTTTTCAGCATTTACCTGTTGGAAATTACCTACAAACCTTACAAAGTATTGTCAGGCTAATGCCCCACTGGTTTTCAGAAGAGTTTTAGGTAGTAGCCTTGGAAAATTTACCAGGATGCAAATATCTACATGTAAAGTGACAGAAAGCTTGAGCCTGTATGAATTTTTTACAAGTTCAGTGTGAACACTTATTACAATTCTTTTTGCTTGTTCCTTTAATTTTAACGACTAGCAGCTCTAGAGACCCCACTGGTTTTAGAGTGATCTCCCAAGTTACCTGATCAGCTCAGATGTTTCCCTGTATCTTAGGGTCTCTAGTTTCTTTACCTCCTGTACAGTACTCTGAACCTTGGAGACTTCTTCCATTTTATTCTCCTCCTTTTCTCTCAAACTTGCTTTCAAGATCTCCTTCTCAATGTGCTCCTTAACCTCTAACTGTTTTGGCAGGGTCACAGGAGAGTTCCTTTGACTGTGCTTTTAACCTCTTGGTTGCTGCTCCTTCTCACAACACCTTTGCTTGCTCTTCAGCTGCTCTCTTAAGTTCGCAAAGGTGCTATTGCGAGGTATTTTTTCCCACCTCCACCTGTTCCATTGGGATACGATGCTTCTGCATTACATTTATAATGAAGATCTCAGCAGTCTTTTGGAGTTTTTACTCTAGTAGTTTCTCTTTCTAGTTTTCCACTTCAGTGTATTTTTGTGACAGATCTTTCAACTGTTTGTTTAGCTGTTCTGTTTTTCTTCCTAATGCTTTTCCCTTTCCCCAGCATTCCCTATCAGAGCATGTGGTCCTTTAACTCTTTCTGAAGAGGAACAATCTCTTTCTTGAACCTGATATTTTCCTTTTTACTTTTCTTGGCCTCATCTTCTATGACACAGCACTTCCCAGTCTTCTCTGCTAACTATTCTTTCCTTCTTTCTCTAATGCTTTGAATTTCTGGTGACACTCTTCAAAGCTTATAACTGACATGTACTTCAGCCTAATACATTCTTATATCAGGCCAAGCTCCTTTTTCATGTCCAACATTTTTTAATACAGCATCAGGATCTCTTCTTTGCCTCTCTTGTGGTTAGCAAGGATGGCAGTATTGCTGTCTAGTGCTTCTGTTGGCCTCTGATCCCCTAATTTGCCTCATACTCATCCAGACAAATGAACTTGAATTTCATTTGATTCTGAGTGTTTTCTATGTTCCTTTTGAGGATTTTCTTCTCATTTTTGACTGTCACTAGTTTATATCTTCAAATATTTTCTTCACGTCAAATTATTCTCTTTTTTTCAATATGCTCTTCTATGTGCTTTTAACTTTTGACAGGCACATATTGGAGATTCAGTCTTTTATAAGCCTGTGTTTTGAGATAGCAGTGTGTGAATTCTTCTTTGTCACATTTCTTCTTAAGTTCAGAGGGCTGCTTTTTAAATTGAACACAGTTGGAATTCCAAGCCCCAAGCTCCTTTGCATGTTACTCCAGAGCTATGAACACATTTTCCAGGTGTTTAATGTGATTACATAACCTGTCGTTTTCTATCTCTCTCCTCCATGGACATTCCTTTTCCCAATGTCCATTTTGCTTGCAATAAGCTCACCGATGTAGTCCTAGAGGTTCCCTAGTGCCATTTCAAATGAATTGTACTGTCTTTGCCAAGGGTTCCTTGATCCCTATTCTGGTGCTCCTATCAGAATTCAACCCCCTTTCTTAGAGTCTTCTTTTTTTAATTTAATTTTATTTTACTTTATTTGTGAACATACTGTAAAGAGGGGTTACAATTTCATGGGCAGGATAATGCATACATTTCTTACCAAGAATTGCAGCCTCCTACTTTGTTTACCCTTCACATCCCTTCCCAGCCTCCTCCACCCAATCATCCCCCCCCCCCCCGCAGGCACCAATGTTTTAAAGCTCGTTTTTGACATGACAACTTGTACTTCTCATTGCTGCAACAGGTCCACCTGTATCCTTAAACGACCTGTTTTTCCCCATCTCCTCCACAATTTATACTGACATCAAATATAGTGAAAGCGGGGGTTATACTGTGGGGCAGGGACATACAAAGCAACAAAGAAATAATCTTATAAATGCGTTAGAAACACACGCATGAAAGAAAAAACATTAAAATATATATCTAAGAGTTCATTTTCCGAACATCACATTATCTGACCTTTTCCGCTTGACTCATACATATACTAGATATTGCTAATAAGGGAAACCATGGGACCTATGTTTCTTTGGGCCTGGCTTACTTCACTTAATATAATTTTTTCCAAGTTTTTCCATTTCCTAACAAATGGGGCAATGTCATTATTTTTGATGGGGGCATAGAATTCCATTGTGTATATATACCACATTTTCTTGATCCATTCATCTACTGAAGGGCATCTGGGTTGTTTCCATATCTTAGCTATGGTAAATAATGCTGCAGTAAACATGGTTGTGCTGGCAGCTTTAGTGTGGTCTTGTTTGTAAGCATTTGGGTAAATGCCCAAATCTTAGAGTCTTTTTTATCCAGGGTATCTCTGTTATCAAACACCTACTGGGTAACCACTTCCAACTTAGAATACACCTTTCTCTCAAAATTTTCTAACTTTTGAAGCTTTCTTCTAATATCTGGGGCTGACTGGGTAATAAAGACCATATTTAGGGCTCTTTGATTCTCTAGGGCTTCAAAATCTATAGGCCTATTTGTCCTATAGTCTTCTGGGAGAAGGTCCAGAAAAGCATTAGGGTACTCACTGGGGAATTGTACCATCTCACTCACCTTAGTTTGATGACTTGGCTTTCTAGCCACTGCAGTATCCCTGCTAATCAAACCTAGCAATAATAGGTAAGCACTTCCATACCTCGAACACTGTTAGTCTCAGCTTGGCTAAGTCTGTGCAAAGACTTGCTCTAAATGGTCTGGTTCAATATTGGGGCTACTGTCTGGTCCAAGTACTACTTTCAAATCATCAAGCAGGATTCATTCCCTTTTCTACCAGGTGAAAAGCACCTGTAAAATTTGCTGACACTCATTCCGGATGTGCTTGTGTGTGAAAATTACTGTCTGTAATGAAATAATGAGCCCCTGTTTTTTTTTTCTGAAAAGGATGGAGTTTGCTGTTTCCAGTTATACAGGTCACTAGTTGTAAAGGGAACATATATTCAAATGGGGTCCTGCCCCCCCATCTCCTCTATGTTCCTCTTTCAAGGGTAATAATGGTAACATACCACATTGTACCACCTCAGGCTGATAAAAGTAACCACTTTTGGTATAGGATGACTTAACATGAGAGGTTCTGGTGGCAAAGAATAGGAGAGAGTACATCAATGCATCTTCCTCTGAGGGACTCTATAACCCTGGGGGAGAATATTTTTTGGATATGGCAACTTGGATATGGCCTTGTTCTCCAATCCTGAGGAAAGAGTAAACAGAGATGCATACAGGACACAGGTAAAACTATCAGCATACACAAACAGACCAATAGCCACAGACGCTTAACTTACATGTCCCATATGTCTCAATATTGACTAATACAAGAGGTCCCAGATGTCATAGAGAATGTCCCAGATTGCCTCTTGAGGAGGCCGCAGATGACCCTTGGAAAATGTCACATATGTCGTCCCTAGGAGGCCCTAGATAATCTTTCATGGAGGTTCCAAATAACTCCCCAAGGAAGTGTCAGATGACCTCCAAAGGAGGTCCAAGATGTCCTCTCAATGAGGCTGAGATTACCTCTAAAATAGCTCCCAGATGACCACTCAAAGAGCTATATGGGAACCGCAGAGGAAGGTCCAGATAACCCTCTTGAGAAAGCCACACATGACCTCCAGAGAAGGTCCTATATGGCTTCTCAAGTAAGTCCCAGGTGATGTCTGAAGACGGTCATACATTTCTCATCAAGGTAACCCAAGCTGACCTCCCAAAGTACTTCAAGATGACCTCAGGAGGTGGTCCTAGATTGCCTCTTAAGGAAGTCCTAACGCCTATTTTTGAAGAGTTCTCAGGTTGCCTCCTGAGGAAGCCCCAGATGACCTCTGGAGAAAGTCCAAGATGGCCCCTGGAGAAGGCCCCAGACGACCTCCAGTGTAGGTTTCAGATGGCTTCTCAAGGAAGTAGCAGATGTACTCTTGATGAGGTTCCAGATTGCTTCCCAAGGAAGCCCTACATGACCTCTCAAGGAGTTCCCAGAAGCCACAAATGACCTCCAGAGGGGGTCCCCAAAACAGGTTGGCAAGTTTTCCTAGACGCACCCCTAAAGGAACCTAAATGACTTTTGTCAATGTTGGTCCTCTGGAGACAAACACTTGAGGTAGACTCTTAAAACTGAGGGGTGACATTTTCACCTATGAGGATTTTTCCCTTGGGACAAGGCCAGATGCTATCCAAATGGATTATCTCGATGGGGTTTCTGAAAATTAGGGACTCTGTATTTCAAGAGAATCCATTGAGACACATTTAACATAATAAATGTTCTCCAAACCACCAACCCCCAAAATTATGTTAGCCAAAGCTCCAAACAAAGGGGAGGGCAAGCCTTTTTCCCCCTTCCCTTTGTCTCTCTTTGGCTACAGAACTATACATCCTTCGATGTCTTTCCATTTTTCCCTTCTACCAGTTCCTTCTTCTCTTCAGGCCTCTCCACTCTCCACATGTATGAACTGCTTTGCCTGGGTCGTCAGTTTCCATCCTTCACCTCCTGCCCCCCCCCAACTTCCTCTCCTCCAAGGTTCTTTCCCCTTCTGCTATCACACCACTTCCTTCCTTCCAGGACTTTTCCTTTTTTCTCTTTCCTTCTATTTCTCTGAACAAGTAGCTTATATAAAGTCTGTAACCCTTCTCTACTCCAACTGCCTAACAGCTTTCAACTGTCACATCCCAAACTGCCTACAGCCCAATCACTTCTTAACAGCTAAACACCTGTTGATTAATGCACCAGCCCCTCCCACAGAATGCTCCACCTTCTTTGGTGGCATACTTTGTCCTTTCCAGCTGCCCAGGAAATGGTGCCTGGCTGATTATCAGACCCTACAGATTATTGGGACCCTGCTGATTATTACAGTATCCTTCTTGTGAACTAGTAGCAATTGAAATTGGAAATTTGATTGTGATATTTCAAACTCGTTGTGACATCACAATCCCATTTTGACGTCATCAGCAGCACAACATCACAAACCCATTGTGACAATATTGTCATTGTGACATCATGATTCCTTTGTGACATCTCAAATCTATTATGACCTCTTAGCTCCTTTGAAAAATCCATGCCCTTTTCAACAGCACAGTCCCTTTGTGTACCCATATCCTTGTTGTTAACTGACAATTGAGGTCAGACATGCCATTATAACATCAAAAAGTGTTTGTGACATCCTCAACAGTGTGACATCACATTTTCATTATGAGAGCATCAACTCATTGTGATATCACCAAACTCAATGACATAATCCCATTATGACAACAATTCTCATTGTGGCATCATAGACACATTGTGAATGCTTATTCTGTGATTTCATTGTATTTCAAATGTGGCATGAGAGTTGATATCAGAAACACATTTTTGTACCTACATAACCTACATAACCATTTTGAAGTCATAATCACATTGTGATATCACAGTGCCATTGTGATATCACTAACACAATGTGATAGCACTAACATCTGTCCTCATAATTTTTGTGTTATGTTAACATTGTGATATCTTAGACCTTTCTGCCCTCATTATTTTTCAACCTCATATTTCATGTATCATGAAATACCAGAAATCCACTGACATCATGACAACTGTGACATCACACTGACAGATGTCATGATCATCATGTCACAATGTGACATCACAAAAGTTTTGATGTTATAATTAGTTGGTGATGCCATACAGGTAATGGGTCACAGTAGGTCTATGATGTCACAATTGGTTGGTGATATCCAAATGGCATAAAGGTTCTCATTTGTCATGAAATCACAGAAAATATGAGTTCATGAATGGATTGTGGTATCTACAAAGGCAGGTGTCCTTGCAAATTTCTTGAAGTCCTAGGAGGATTATGATATCACAGTGTTCACTATGTCTGTCTGTATGATGTCACAATGGTCATGATGTCACAGTGGATTTCTGATATCACATATCATAAATGAAATATTATAAGGTTTAAAACAGATTATGAGTTCATAAAGGGCACGACACAGGACTTATGAGGACAGTGTGGGCACACAGGCAACAAAGATTGCCCTGAGGGGAAGTTGAGTGGGCAGAGCCTGATTTGTTTATGTTCAGTGTGTAAACAGCTTATGGAAACTTAGGCGCATGATAAGGTGTGACCTTTACAGTGATTGGTTGGTTCCATTTCCTCCCCTCCCACGCAGTCTTTTGCTTTAGAAAGGGCTTGCTCTGTGTTAATAAATGAGTCGTTGCTTGATTTGAATTCCCGCTGTGTCTGATTGTCTCTTGGGCTAAGGGAGGCTGGGGAACAGGTGAGCGGCCGCACTAACCTTTCCTTGGACCCCATCCGTCTTTCGTGGGACAGACAAAGACCCGACATCTGGCTCCCAACGTGGGGCTCGAAAGGAAAAGATACTGGCTGAAGCTAAACGCTCTCTCAAGGTACGTGAAACCCTTAGTATGGGTAATGCTATTTTACAGAAGAAGGAGAAGGAGGCAGCATTAGGCCTAGAGGGAGTAAAGGATGACTTGGGAAGTATGAAAGAAATGGAATGGGTCAAATTCCACCAAGAACGCAGCAAGACATGCACAGTAGAAGTCAAAACGAGGGTGAATGTTACCCCCTATGAATTGGGTGCCCTTGACAGTCCTAGGCCCCCACTCTACTCCCCTTATTGGGGGGAGGTAAGGTGCCCTATGGGAGCTGCAAGAGGAATCTGCAAGAGACGGACCCTTACTAATCTTCTATAGAGGGGCCGAGGGCTGGGGAAGTAACATATAGCAAAAAATTCAAATAAGTATCTCTATACTAATATACAAACAACCAAAGAACATATTGAAAGGTCATAACATACCTAGACATTGCATACATATAGTGATTAGTGGAAAAAGAAACAATAAGAGAGCACTGAACAACCACTATGTAGAAATTGGAATCCTTATACATTGGTTGTTGGCACTTAAAGTGATATTGTCAGTTTGTTAAACATAGAGGCAATATTTTAGATATTACAAATAAAGTTGCCGCTATGATACAACATTTTGAATCAAAACTTTACATACAAAATATATTTCAACATATGTCCCATGAGACACATGTACAGGAATATGCATAGCAAAACCTTTTACAATAACATATAATAACATATTGACATGCCCATTGAGGGTATTATACAAGTATACACATGCATATAAAACAATACCACTAAGTCTACATTAACCCACATTCCCAGTCCAATATATTGCATCTTGATGATCATTATCTCTCATCCCTCTCAATTCTATTTCATCCCGCAATTTACATAATTTTGTAGAATATTCACTGATTCACAATGTCATATGTAGTCACTCAGAGGATATATCACATCATATTTTATTGATAGTCTTATTCATCAACATACTAAACCTATACCTTTGAGAATTGTGTGATATTAAATTCTAAATTATCACTCATATTCACCCACTACTAATCTAAAATTTTTCCTATGTTTAAGGCAAATGCAATCTGTATTTCTTCAATAAAGTACAATTCTTAGAAAGTTAAAGAGTTGGACTATGAATATCACCTTCAGTTCTAGAACATTTTATCATCACTACCCTCTCAAAATAATACAATATGTATTAGTAGTCATTTCCTGTCATAATTTCAACTTACCCTCCACTTGAGCAGCAATTATTTCATATTCTACATCTACAGATGGGCCAATTTAAAAACCTCATATAATTAGATAATGTACTCTATTTTACACATTTCTCCCATGTAATATTAGTCTTTCCAAAGTAAGTCCATGTAAACAACAACAGCAAAAAGAATACCCACTCAAAAACAATAGATTTAAGCACTCTACAGATAGGCTCATGTCTAACATTTAAGTATTATCTTAGATACCAACAGACTTTTAATCCAGTGAGCCATGAGCCCTCAAAATATTGACCAAATTTCTTAATTTACACAATTGCTACGTTTTCTCATCTATCTTTCTTTCATTTCAACACAAAATCTGTTTATATCATTTGTGTCATACTTGAATACCAATGCCTTTGGAAGATATTTATTAGTTGGTGTATATTATTTGTAAGAAGTAATCTTACTGAAATATTTTACACTCACATATTGATCAAGGGCCTTATTAACCTTTTCTGTCTTTTTCCATTACCATTGCCCCTAAAATTTTCAACTGTTTTCTTAGAATAGCTTTGTGCTAGCTTCACACATCGTCAAAATGTATTTCAGTGCTATTCACCCACTGTCATTGAAAATTATTCAATTCTGAATATAAAAGCAAAAATCTAAATAAATAGAGACATATAGTTTTTGTGGATTGGAGGATATAATTGTACAAAGATATTAATTGTCCCCCACACCGTTATTTTTGGTCATTCATGGGGCTTGAAATCTGGCCTGGGCACTGTCCCTCAGCTCTTCAGCTCAAAGTGAGGCCTCTACCCATTGAGCAACTGTGTCACTTCTGGTTTTCTGGTGGTTAATTGGAGATCAGATTCACACACACATTCCCGTTCCAGCTGGCTTTGAACAGTAATTTTCAGATCTCAGCCTCCTATGCAGCTAAGATTATAAGCATGAGCCACCAGTACCCAGTTTCACAGTTTTATTTATAATTTTATGACAATTTTTGAAAACACTTGATCAGCACTTTTTGACTCATTGACAAAGAAAAATAAACTGGAATATATATCTCTGTACAATATTAACACGGTTAGTGTAAAATTGTTATACAAATTGTAGAGGAAAGATTATACAACTCAATGGGTCTGTAGGGCACCAGATTAGAGCCATATACATATTATCAAGGTAAATTTAATGAGTGTAAAACCAAACATTTGTGGAATGACATTCTCCTTAATAAGTGGTGATAGGGTAGAGAGTATTGGGGAGAATTAAAAAGTGAACATTGATTTAAACATAATTTATTCAAATATTAACTTCAATCAGGATTAAAACGAGGCATATAAAACAAAGATAGTGATATAAATGTAAAGCACAGAAAGATGTCTTGACAATTTTTGAAATGAAGAATTCTTAAATTTGGCATTAAAATTATAGGAAAAGAAAGCTTGATGTAGTAGAAATCAATAAAAGTGTAAAATAGTTTAGTCTGTGAAAGCTCATATGCAAGTAGTGAATAGAAGTTGGGAGTATGGGGCTCATGTATCTCATCTTAGCTACTTGGGAGGCTGTGATTTGAGTATTGCTATTTGAAGGCAGCCAACAAAATGAAGTCCCTGAGAATCGTACCTCTGATTAATGGCAAAAAAGGCAGAAGTTTGGCATGAGTCAAATGGTAAATTGTTAACAAATTGCAAGAAATCTCAAGGACCCTGAGTTCAAACCCCAAGAGGATACGTACATGTACAAAAATAATAATAGTAGTACTAACAGTGATGATGATGTAGATGATGATGATGAATATAATGATGATGAAGGGTACCCGTAGTCAGGGATAAAATATTTGCAAATCCTATACCTGAAGAATGACTGAAGTCTAGACTCTGCCTAGAACTCTCAAAACCTAATGTTAAAAAAGAACATCAATTACAAACCAAAACAATACATCTTGTGGAAAATAAGCACAAGAAAAACATCATCAGTCATCAAATAAATGTACATTGAAACTAAAATTACATCATAAACATGTATGAGAATAACTTCCCATAATACAATAATGACCATACTAAATGCTATCAAGAAGCAGAGAAACTGGAAACTGTCAGGATGTCAAATAGGAAAACCACTTCTGAACAAATTTTGTCAGGTTGCTAGAATATAAAATATGCAACCACTCACAGTATAGCACAGGAATTGATCTCTTCACGCATTGTCTCATAGAAATAAAATGTAACTTTTACCCAAAGGCCAAAACACAGAGGTTTATAGCAGCATTATTTCCTTTAGTCAAAAAAATGGAAATCAATTCAGGCTTTTTTCAGGTGAATGGGAAACAAATTATGCTAAATTTTATAATGACAGAACCAAAAAGCAACTCGAGTGAACACAATACAATATTAAGGCATGCAATACCTGGGAATAATCTACCAAAGATAAGAAGGCAATCCTAAAAGCTTATTTATTGCATGATCGAGAAATCAGAGGAAAAAAATGCATTGGTTGCCAGGATAAAACAGGTTTCAGTTGGAACAAAGAGAAGTAGTGTGTTTAATTATAAAAGTGAAGAACGAGAAAGACTTATTTTTGGTAAGAAACGTATCTGTAAATATGGTATATTCATATAGAGTTGATAAAACTATGATAGACTTAATATTTGAACAAAATAATTTAAATAACTGAAGTCTGTATAAGGTACTTGTGAAATATTAGTGTATTACTTGTGATGTCATACTAGAAATATATAAATAAACTGGAAAATATTCAAGGGATTTCTCTGTGTTCTTTTATTTGTGTTTTTTATTGTGAAAATACTGTACAGAAGAAGGGTTACAATTACATGGACAAGAGGTTGAGTACATTTCTTATCAAACATTGTAGCCTCCTCCTTTGTTTCCCCTTCCCATCTATCCTCCCTCTCCCCCCCAAACCAACCCTGCTCCAAACCACCACATTTGTAAAGTTCGTTTTCGACATAACGACTTGTACGTCTCATTCTATCAATGGGTCCACCTGTATCCCTATTTAATCGAATTGTTTTTTCCCTTCTCCTGTACAAATTATAACAACATCAAATACAATGAAAGCATGGGTTATACCATGGGGGAGGGATATACAAAGCAACAAAGAAATAATTTTATAAATGTGTTAGAAACAATTACGTGAAAGAAAAATAACATTTGAATCCTTATCTTAGGTTCATTTCCCTAACATCAACTTATCTGACATTTTCTGCTTGAAAGATATATATTAGTTATGGAAAATAAGGGAAACCATGGGACCTATGTTTCTTTGGGACTGGCTTACTTCACTTATAGAATTCCATTGTGTATATATACCACATTTTCTTGATCCATTCATCTACTGAGAGTCATCATGGTTAGTTCCATAGCTTAACTATGGTAAATAAGGCTTCAATAAACATAGTCATGCTGGTAGCTTTAGTGTGGTCTTTTTTGTGAACATTTGGGTAAATGCCCAAAAGTCGGATTGCTGGGTCATAGGGGAGCTCTATGTGGAGTCATTTATGGAACCTCAATACTACTTTCAAAAGTGGTTGAACAAATTTATACTACCACCAACAATGCCGTAAGGTTCCCTTCTGTCCACATCCCCTCCAGCATCTGTTGTTATTAGAGTTCTTGATTATAGCCATTCTAACTGAGATGAGTTGTTATTTCAATGTTGTATTGATTTGCATTTCTTTTATGGCTAGAGAGGTTGAGCATTTCTTCATGTGTCTATTGGCCCTCCTTCTTTCCTCTTCAGAGAAGTTTCTCTTCACGTCTTTAGCCCACTTATTTATTGGGCAGTTGTTTCTTTGAAGATTTGTTGTTGGGGGATTTAATTTTTTGAGTTCCAGGTATATTTTAGATATGAGACCCTTGTCCGTTGTATGGCAAGTGAAGATCTTCTCCCAATCTGTGGGCTTTCTTTCTTTGATTTCTTGTTTCTGAGTCTCTATTAAGAAAATTTCAGCCCGTGCCAAAGAGAGCTAGGTTTTTTCCTAATCCATCCTGAAATGTTTTCAGAGTGTCTCCTTTGACTCCGAGGACTTTGATCCATTTGGAGTTGATTCTGGTGCAGGGTGATATAAAAGGATCTAGCATTAGTTTTCTACAAGTAGTTAACCAATTTTGCCAGCACCATTTACTGAAGAGGCTGTCTTTCTTCCATTATATTTTTTAGCTCCCTTATGGAAGTTTATATGGCTATAGGTCTGTAGGTTCATTTCTGGGTTTTCAATTCTATTCCATTGGTCCTGAGGTCTGTTCTTGTGCCAGTACCAAGCTGTTGATTTTACTATGGCTTTATGGTAAAGTTTGAAATTTGGTATTGGTATTCTTCCAGCATTGTTCTTTCTGTTGAGGATTGTATTTTTTCTCTGTGTTCTTCTTATAACATCATAAAGATCTATCCTAACCTCAATTGAGTTTAATGATATCTAGAAAACAGAAGTCTATATTGAATGTTTACATTGAAAAATTGAGTCCAACCTGAGATGAAATATACCTTGCTAATTAGAAGGCAGAATTTTAGAAGACTGATATCCAGGGCCAGATCTAATAGTAAATTCGTGAGAGATAACAAAAACAAAGAAAGCTAGATATAGTGTAATTTCCCTGTTATCTCCCGTTTGTGGAAGCCATAGTTAAGAGATTATTGCTCAAGGGAGGCTTGGCCAAAAGCAAGACATCCTCTGAAAAATAATCTAAAGTGTCAGAGCTTTAGCTTCTTGCACCAGTAGTGCCAAAGGAAAAAAGAAAAGAAGAAAGCAGAAAAGGAAAGGAAAGGATAGAAAAGGAAAACCATTTCCTCTTCATTCTTGTAGTTTCATGTCATTGGATACAAGAATTGAAAGTATTTTTTTTCTTACTGGTAGGATTCAGGCCTCTCTAATATGAAAGTATTTATTTCAAAGAATTATTTTATTGTTGCTATTTATTAACTTATTATTTGGCCTTCTTGAATATTGAATCCATGTCTTTGTATATATTAGTCTAGTCCTACGACTGAGCTGTACCCCAACTCTCTTGTATAGTTTTGGAAAATGTTTATGAATTCTTCAATAGATAGCTACTCTAATTTTCATCTTATCTTTTCTCTCTTACATTTTCCCTTATGTATTTTAGTATATGTGTTGAAAACTTTCTTCAATTTTATCTTCTGAACTTAAAATTTTGCTTTTGAGATTACAGAGAAGTCGGTTAATTTTATGACATCTATTAAAATTATATACAGATATATGTATTTCACATGTATTATTGATTCTTAGAGTTCATTGCAATAATCATCACTTTATATGGTCATATACACATAGCTATTGAGCCATTTTGATTCTCTCCTAAGAATAGCTTCCCTTGTTCTTGCCATGTGAATGGTTACAGTGCTGTTAGTTAATCATGTCCAATTGTAATTATTTGTCCTTTACTATCTATTGGATAATTTGTAGATTTATGGACATATCTAGTTATTACAAATGAGGAAAACTATGCAACATATATTTATTTAAATCTAGCTAATTTCCAGACTTTCCATTTCCTCCGGAATGGTGTAATGCCATTCTTTCAATGAAAGCACAGAATTCCATCAATGCAACTGAATTGAAGGCCCAGAAATGAATCCACTCCTATGGGAACATAATCATTGATAAGGAAGCCAGTATCACAGGAGGGTAGAAAAACAGCCTCTTCAAAAAAGTGTGCCGGTAGAATTGGCTATACACAGAAAAATGAATTTAGTTCCTTATATATCCTCCTGCACCAGAATCTATTCCAAATGGACCAAAACCTCAATGTCCAGATACTTGGGAATGTTACAGGAAGAGTTAGGGGAAACACGAGGGCTCCTTGGCACAGGTCAAATCTTCCAAAGTAAGTCTGGATAAATTGGATTACATCAAACCTAATCAATCACTTGTCAGACTCAAAAGCCATGGAGACAAAAGTGATAGTATAGCACAGATTTATTAGGGAACAAACCTACAGATGAGAGCCTCAGCCAATGCTAAATCCTTACTCCTTTTTCTAACTAGGTTATTTATTGTAAGTTTGCATGAATAAAAGAGTTTTCTGGTGGGGATTAGGATGACAGCAACTAATGCTAAGACAGAGATAGCATGTGAAATGTGTTGTAGCAGGAGAAAGGAGGGATTAAGGCAGGGGGCTCTAGTTCAAAGCCTTGGCTTGGCGCAGTTTAGTAAGGTTTAGATGTACAAGGGAGTGAAGGTAAAGCAGGAGTGGTGATAAACAAAAGCACTGGTCTGAAGCCTCAAAATAAAGATCCTTATATATGTGAACCAAACACTCTCTTTCATGAGGTTTTATTTAAATTAACAAGCACAATTTTAGATTTCACCAGAGTGACATGGTGCATAATTACTGGCAATGTCTGCTATGTCAGGTCATCCAATCTACTCTTTCACGGGTTACCCATTAGCCAGATTTCAACACAATCAGTACAATGAGATTGTACAAATGAGACTGCGATTTTTCCCTCTCATGAATTAAAACCCTGTCAAATGATTTCTGTCTTCCAGATGTTTACACAATATTTCTCATGATCTTCTCTACTATTTTGACATCATTATTCATGTTCATACTACTTTTTTGTTGTTTTGTGTGTATATGCCATTTTTAAGGTTTGAACTCAATTTTTAATAGTCTCCCTTGCATTTTTTGCTCATGGCTGATGACATTCTATTCCTTGAGCCATATACTCAACTTCTCCTTCTTGCTGGACAATTGGAGATAAGTTTTCACATTTTTGTCTCCTTAGACAGACATTGAACTAAAATCTTCAGGTCTTAGGATACTGAGTATCTAGGATTCTACACATGAGCTGCTAACACCAAGCTTTGCTTTACTGGTATTTTAATATGTGGTAGAAGAAAGTGAAGGTATATTTGGGTTAAGTGTGCAATTTTTCACATTCAAGTTTGAATCAACTTGATATAATGTAACTGTTATCGATTTTAATAGTTAAATCAATTAATTTTACACATTCCCATAGAAATATAATTGAAAACAACAGACATAATTGTTTTCCTAAAGCAAGTAATAGAACCATGAATTTCTTTCATATTAATTTCTTGTTTTATATAAGTTTAATTAACAGACTTCCAACACCAAAAGTAAATATATTAATTGTATAGCACAAGAAGCAAAGTGATTATATTTAAGAAGAGATATTTCATCACTGCCAAAAGATATGATTTTTAGAAGTCTCACTAAAAAGGAATGTTACATACAGAAATTAATGATTATGATGTAGCTTGGTCATGACACAACATATAAATGAATGTG